>NW_026111268.1:0-15000 GCF_024679095.1 Eriocheir sinensis | reverse complement strand
CTCCAGTGCTCATCTCCACTAGTACAGTCTGCGCTCTATCCCTTCTTTGGACTCACTCACCAAAACCATATCATCGACAAACATCATGTCCCACGGTGTCCCCTGTCTTACATCCTCTGTCAACACATCAAACACACTGTTGAAAAGGAAGGGATTCAGCTGACTGGGCGGTATTTTGACAATACAGATTTACTAATTTTTTTTTTTTTTTTTTTAGAATCTGCACAACATTGGCCTTTTCCATAATGATGGAACTACGCCAGTACCAGTGTTCTTGAAATTGTCTCTCTAGATTCCTCGAGAACCCGCGGGAGAATTTTATCTGGGCCGGACTACTTAGTTTTATTGAGTTTATCTATATATTTAATGACAGCCTCCTTGGTTATTCTGATATTACATAACATTTTTTCTGGGCGACTTCACGTAAAGACGACGTGTCTTCATTTGTAAATAGCGTTAAGAAGTACTCATTTAATGCTGTTTTTGTGTCCCACAAGGCGAGGCAACATAGCAGATGGCATCCAGTACTTTTGACAGGTCTGGTCGCGACAGAAGAGCACCACTGCCCCGAACACATACACACCCCTCTCTTGGAAACCGCCAGGGTGGTGCAGACGAGACACAAGCTCGTCTAGCCAGACCAGGGGTTAACCTCCGGCGGCCTCTCCATGTGGGTGGCTGGAATATCCTGAGCCTCTCGGAGGGTCAGCTCCTACCCTATCTGCCAGCCGAGCTCAGGCGGTTGAGTGGACATAGAGGGGGTCTCTGAGACGAAGAGACCTGTCAATGGAGAGATCATCAGTGGGGACTATACCTACTATTGGTCAGGCCAGAGTGATGGTGTCTGTCTCTAAGGAGTAGCTATAGCCATTCCTAGACGACTGCAGTCCTCTATCACTGGGGTTACTCGGGTTGATGAGCGTATGATGGTATGTTGAAGCAAGAGTTAGGCTTATATCTCTTGCAGTGTACGCCCCCACCGAGACGTGCGAACTTGAGGAAAAAGAGACGTTCTACGCCAAGGGTAGGCGGTGGCTGAGTTGTAGCGTGCTGGGCCCACATTCATCGCGTGATGGACGACGCGAGTTCGAATCCCCACGCTACCACCTCGGATTTTTCAGTCACCGCCGAGTGGCTTAAAACTACCCACATGCTGTCCTGAAGACCACCCATCAACCCGGACTCTAGAAGAAACGGTCCAAGTGAATCAAGAACGAGGTCCGGGGGGCAGCATGAGCCACTATAAAACACCTGCCTGCGCCAATACGGGCTGGGGCCGACTACCATCCAGGCCCCTCAAGCAAGCTTACTGGCGCTATTGGCGTAGACGTAAAAAAAAAAAAAAAAAAAAAAAGCTCGACTCCGTAGTTGATCAGTGCCCCCTACGAGGCACACTCATTGCTTTGGCTGACTTCAGTGCAGACACTGACATAGAGAGATGGATACTAGTTATATGTTGGTCTCGTCAAATGTATCGTTAAGGATGTGGAGGGTTATCTACTATCCATATCAAACCCTATGACATACCGTTTTTCGCAAATTTCTTTCAAACGAAGACTCGGATCAACATGGGACTTTGGCACATAAGAACATAAGAACATAAGAACGCAGGAGTCTGCAAGAGGCCGGTAGGCCTGTACGAGGCAGCTCCTTTGACCCTAAGCTCCCGTGTATCTAACCCCACCTAATATCGCTGTCCATGAATTTATCTAGTCTATTTTTGAATGTGACAATTGTATTGGCACTCACCACATGACTGCTAAGCCTATTCCACTCATCCACCACCCTGTTAGTAAACCAATTTTTGCCTATGTCCCTGTTGAATCTGAATTTATCCAGTTTAAACCCGTTACTTCGTGTCCTACCCGGTTCTCTTACCAACAAAACCTTATGAATGTCTCCCTTATTAAAGCCCTTCAACCATTTATAAACCTCGATCATGTCTCCACGCACCCTTCGCCTTTCTAGAGAATGCAAGTTTAACTGTTTGAGTCTTTCCTCGTATGGCAAGTTTCTCAACCCCTGAATCATCTTAGTCATCCTCCTCTGCACCGATTCTAACATTTTGATATCCATTCTATAGTAGGGCGACCAGAACTGAACCGCATAGTCAAGATGAGGTCTAACTAATGCTAAATATAGTTTGAGGAAGACTTCGGGGCTTCTGTTGCTTACGCTCCTTGAAATAAATCCCAGTACCCTATTAGCTCGATTTCTAGCTTGAATGCATTGTGCCCTTGGACGGAGATCAGAGCTCACTAAGACCCTAAATCCTCTCGCACCCAGACCTACTTATGAGAGTGTCATTTAAGCAATAGTTATGTGAGGGGTTGTTCCTACCTACACTCAGAATACTGCACTTCCCTACATTGAACTCCATCTGCCATTTATCCGCCCAGTCATATAATCTGTTGAGTTCACCTTGGAGAATACTAGCGTCCTGATCCGACTCAATTACTCTACCGATCTTGGTATCATCTGCAAATTTACTAACATCACTACTAATTCCTGTGTCTAAGTCATTGATATAAATAATAAACAAAAGTGGACCTAATACCGAACCTTGTGGGACCCCACTCGTAACACATCCCCAGTCAGATCTTTTACCATTGATTTGCACTCTTTGCTTCCTATTGCTAAGCCACGCCTTGACCCAGTTCAAAACTTTACCCTCTACTCCGTGAGCCTGTAATTTAAGCAACAGTCGTTGGTGAGGAACTTTGTCAAACGCTTTACTAAAATCAAGATAGATTACATCATAATTTTCATCTCTGTCAACCGCCTCAAATACTTTATTGTAGAAGGACAAGAGATTGGTGAGGCATGACCTACCTTTTGTGAACCCATGCTGCGAGTCGTGAATTAAGCTATGTTTTTCTAAATGCTCCCGAATGTTCCTGGCTATTATGGACTCCAGCATCTTGCCTATAACCGATGTTAAGCTAATTGGGCGATAGTTTGAAGCAACTGACCTGTCCCCTTTTTTAAAAATCGGCGTCACATTAGCTACTTTCCATAGGCTCGGCACATAGCCAGTATTTACCGACATCTTAAAGATGTCGGTTAGTGGGTCACTGATTATATCACCTAACTCCTTTAATACCCTCGGAAATATTCCGTCAGGACCTGGCGACTTGTTCTTCTTAAGCTTATCTATCTCATCCTGAACTACTTGCCTGGTAATGATTATATCCCTCAATTTATCGCCATCCCCGCCCTCGTACACCTGAACTCTTTCCGGTATAGTCGTTCGATCCTCCTGTGTGAATACTGAAAGGAAGTAGTCGTTCAACAATGTGCTCATATTTTCGTAATTTTCTACTAGCTCCCTTGTGTTTGTTTTCAGCGGTCCAATTTTCTCCCGTGTTTTTGTTCTATACATCTGAAAGAAGCCCTTAGGATTACTTTTCGCCTCATTTGCTACTTTGATCTCATAGTTCTTTTTTGCTATCCTGGTGTTTTTCTTAACTAATCTAGATAGTTCGACGTACCGGCCCCTGAGATGTGTTTCCCCATTCTTTATTTTCTGATAAGTTCCCTTCTTTAACCCAATCTCGTGTTTTAGTCCACGAGTCATCCACTTAGAATCATTGTTTTCTTTTCTAAGTGTTCGCTGTGGTATATGCTGTTCTTGCCCCTCTACTATTACTCTAACTAAATTATTGTAAGACATTTCTACCTGGTTCTCCTGGCTCTCCAATCCGCAGTTCTGGCCCTCATGAATCCCTAAATTATCCCAGTTTACCCTTTCAAGATGTCTTCGAAGCCCCTCGTAGTTTGCTCTTCTAAAATCTGGCACTAACACTGGGTTTGGTTCGCGGGTTACCGCCCAGTCTAAGCTAAAACGAACCGTTCTGTGATCACTATTTCCTAACTCTCCGCCCACCTCCAACTCACGTAGCAAGTTCCCATTATTGGTTAGGACTAAGTCTAATATGTTATCTCCTCTGGTAGGCTCAGTAACTACCTGCTTAAGGAAATTATCTTGTATAACTTAAGGAAATTATCTTGTATAACTTGAAAATTATCTTGTATAACTTAACAGATTGTTTCACACACTCCGCTAATTTTTGACGCTATTGTGCAATGCCAGATGCGGTTAATTATGGCGTTTACTCTTGACTGTGATGGCAAAACCTACGTGAGCCACTTACACATTCGAACAAGTGAGGCGTGACGTATTTGTGACGTGTATCCACCACCTACACCCTGGCTTCCCTACTCCCATCCCTCCTTTTCCTTCCTCCTCCCCCTCTCCCCACTCTCTTTCTCCCCATCCCCTCCCCTCTCTCTCTCTCTCTCTCTCTCTCTCTCTCTCTCTCTCTCTCTCTCTCTCTCTCTCTCTCTCTCTCTCTCGGTATACATGCGATGTGAAGCGTTGCACACATATGACTTGTCTATAATGGCGGATAACTCGAAAGTATATGCTAAGTATGGTAGGGTGTTTTATGCACACGACCCTGATTCCTGTTCCAGCGTAACTGAATGTTGCCTAAGTGCTGTATGAGGTTTGTTTGGCAATTATACAACCATTGAAAGTTGTACGAGTATATGACCCTCCTTCCCACAGGTTACGTTGAGCATATGATGGGATGAAGCACGTAGCTGACGCTTGATCATTTATAGGAAATCGCGTAAGAGACGGAATGGAATAGGGGTGGAATTGAAGCGGGAATTCATTGCAGAGTAAAAACGTGAAACGAAATTGAAGAAATATATGAATAATTTATTCTGATGTCAGGAAGAGACTGCCATACGATATGTGTTCATGTAGATATGTTAAAAATTCATAGCAAACAAAAATAGATAGCGAGTATATGATGGTGGATTAATAATGTAAATAACTGACCACATAGGCTGTTACTTCAACATTCATCACCATCGACAAACAGGTTATCCTCGTCACCATTGTTGATGCTGATGCAGACGGGATATAATTTCTATTTATCTGCGCCATTAATTCAAGTCGTACGTGTGCATAGATTCATATCTCGTGTACAGCACAAGTGTTAGAGAGAGAGAGAGAGAGAGAGAGAGAGAGAGAGAGAGAGAGAGAGAGAGGGGGGGGATGGGGGAGAGGGGAAGTATGGGGGAGAAAGAGGGCGGGGTGAGAGAGTGCGGGGGAGAAGGAGGGAGGGAAAGGGAGGGATGGGAGTAGGGGAGCAGGTGGAGGTAGGTGGTGGATACACGTCACAAATACGTCACGCCTCACCTGTTCGAATGTGTAAGTGGCTCACGCAGGTTTTGCCATCACAGTCAGGAGTAAACGCCATAATTAACCGCATCTGGCATTGCACAATAGCGTCAAAAATTAACGGAGTGTGTGAAACAATCTGTGCCAAAGTCCCATGCTGATCCGAGTCTTCGTTTGAAAGAAATTTGCGAAAAACGGTATGTCATAGGGTCTGATATGGATAGTAAATGCGAACGACCTTAGACTGCTTTCCGAGCTTTGAAGAAGCTCCGCTCCAAATCCTTATCTCAGACGAGTACTCTCCGAACGGCTGATGGGCAGATAGTATCAGATGCGGATGAATACCGAGCTCGTTGGGCCGAGTACTTTGGGGAGTTGTCGAGTACCTACATACTGAGAGTAGCGACAACCCCAGCACTGGACGCCATTTTGAATCCAGCCGCGCGTCAACCGCTCAGCTGACTCCCGCCTGCTGTACGCACTATATCCTCTTTCTGGGGTGGTGACACACTATACTTACATCTTCATATGCATACATGATCAAGGATTATATGAATAGAAGGTAAATAATAAGAAGTAAGATGTTTATCAACAATGTTTACGGTTTATGAAATGCAGTTCAACTACTGTAGGTACCCTACATATATTTACAAGACCTGCTGATTACTTAATATTTTGGACTATCTTCCTCATGGCGACACTTTTGCTACTAAGTTCTACCTTCTTTTTTCTCTCCTGTGTTTTTTTGTGTTCTGCATTATCTTTTTACAGTAAAAATGTAATCGAACAGTGACGAACTTACTGAGCAGCTTATACTTAAGGTTGAGACAGATGGGAAGTTCAAATCCTTTGGTCAGATTTGCTGCTTTATCCATTTGTGTTATTTTTTTTTATATATTACTCTGTCCTCCCAAATGCTCCTGATTTTTCCTTAACATAAGCTCTACTATGTGCAACATGTCGTATCCTTCTCTGACACGGCAATAAGCCCTCCTTCTTTATACTCCTTCAATAAAGTGAGGTCTGCTGCTTTGTGAGGTGTTTGATCAGATGATGTTATTATCTCTCCCAAACACTCACCATACGTGGTCTCTGTTTTTTGTATGCTGTGAATACAATAGCCTATAAGGTGGTATAAGGAATCCTTCTCTGTCATTGCTAAATCCTGCTCACTTTCCTGTGTGAAATTAATTATGCAAGCTTGGGACTTGTGTGGAACCTTCAAATTTGTATCTAAAAAAAATTGACAAAATTATGAAAAATATATACGTAAGATTCACGTAAGAAAACACGCGAAAATAAGGCATAATTATGAGACCTAAAAACGCACAAATATAAAAAAGAACAGACCAGAGTATAGCATATGGTATCAATCTATTAATTCCTTCAAGCACAAATAATACACAAATCACACACAAGAAGGCGGTGGCTGAATCGACAGAGTAACACCGCCGCGTTCAGGAGGACGCGAGTTCAATCCCCGCCCGGTGCCACCAAGCTGGGATTTTTCAGCCGCCGCCGAGTGGCTTAAAACTACCCACATGCTGTCCAGAAGACCACCTATCAACCCGGACTCTAGATTCTAGGATTAAAGATGAGCTCCGGGAGGGCAGCATGAGCCAATGCAAGATGGCGCCACTATAAACACTCGCCTGCGCCAGAACGGGCTGGGCCGACCATCAGGACCCACCGGGAAGAAGCCTTGGGCCGATCATCAGGTCCCACCGGGAAAAAGCCTACCGGCGCTATAGGCCGAGACGTAAAAAAAGAAAAAAGAAATAAAATAAAAAATATGTGAGACGCGAAGGAACACAATAAATGACCACAAACATCGTTAAAAAACGTGGATTATATGCCTGTCATTACTTCTTATATTCCGCAACTTCTCCTGTCCTTATTTTCCTTGGGTATTTCCCTATAACACATGATATTTTTTTATGTATTTGTGCCTCCAGCAGCTGCATGAGAAGAGTCGTACCACATACCTGAAATAAGTACGAACTCGAAGTTGGTTCCCACCCCAAACGACTGACTGTTTTTCCATATCTTCTGTCCCTCTCGATTTGCTGGAAATCTGTACAATTCCACGCCTCCCTCCGTCCTATTGCTGCATCCAACAGTAGAGCAGCACGGCATCACGTCACCACTGACAGCCGATCATCAAGCAACTGCTAAAAAGTGCGAATTTATGAGTGAATGGGAGATTGTGAGGAGTCAACTGGGCGCGTGGAGGACTCAAAATGGCGCCCGGGAGCCTGGTGTCCGGTAACCCCTATGTCGCTACTCTCTCAGTATGTAGGTACTCTAGGCAGTTGTACACAGCAGAGCCCCCAAGCGGACAGCTCTCTATGGCTGGGTTGTAGATGGAGGCTGCTGATCCACCAATAGACGAAACTCCACCCTCTCTTACGGAGGCGAAAGAAGCTGAGAGAAAGTTGAAGGATGGCACCCTTCAACTTCCTCTTACGCTCTCAGGCAGTTTGGATATGTAATATCAGCGCAGAGATATTGAAAGTCGTGGGTGAAGTCATGATTTATGTGTTGCATGCGTTACTATCTATCGCGTAGCAGTCAGGTGCCATTGCTCTTGACTGGAAAAAGGGTTGGTTGTCCCTATCAGGAAAGGGAAAGAGGACCGACACGACGTCAACAATTACTGCTCAGTGTGCCGTAGAAGATGCTCGCTCATCTGCTGCTGATGCGAATTCGACCTCATACGTTAAAATTTCAGAGACCTAAGCTATCCCGGTTCACGCTCAGCAAGTCAACAATTGACCGTATCCTAGCACTTCACGTACTTGTGGAACGCCGACTGAGTTTCAACAGGGGTGCTCGCAGCCTATATCGATCTCAAGAAAGTATTTGACTCAGTGCATCGTGGTGTACTCTGAGACCTGCGAATCCGTGATTCCTGTAATGATTATTGACCTCATGACTGGCCTATACTCTGGGACTGAGAGTGCTGTGAATTGTGAGGGAGGCGTTTCCGGCATCTTCTTCGTTAATTCAGAAGTGAGGCAGGAATGCGTCCTTGCACCATCACTTTTCAACGCATGCTTGGACTGGTTATTAGGCAAAGTTGTTGATCAAAGTCGTTAAGGAGAATCTGTTGTTGACATCAAGGTCACTGATCTTATTTTTGCTGATGATGCTGTACTTTTCGCGGAATCGCTGAAGGCCCCGGCGTTGGCTCTCGAAGTGTTGCATGAGAAGACAAAGTCTCTGGGACTGAAGGTCTCCTGGGCCAAAACCAAGGTCCAGTCGTTTGGAGGCTTATTGAACGACACTTCAGTATTTTCATGCATGTCGTGGGAATGCCGAGGTCACCAAAATTTTCATATACCTTGGTTGCGTATTCCATAACAATGGTGGGTCTTACCAGGAAGTCACCCGACGGATTGGCCTGGCCCATGGTGTTATGGACTCGCTCAACACGAGTATGTGGCGTTGTCAATATCTATGCAGGCGAACAAATATTCGAGTCTTTAAGTCAAATTGTGCTCCTTGTCTTACTACATGGCTGCGAGACATGGACACTCAATAGCGACTTGGAGAGGCGTGTCAATGCCTTCTATTCGCTGGAATGACTTAGTGTTCAACCAGCGCCTACATGATGAAACTAAATCAAGGCCTGTAACCATCTTAGTTAGTGAACGCCAACTTCTGTTATATGGAAATGTGGCGCGCCTACAGGACATCGATCTTGCTCATAGGATGGTTTCTGAACGAGATAACCCTGGGTGGAGGAGACTAAAGGGACGCCTACGTAACTCATGACTAGGGCAAGTCGATCGATCCTCCTGGGAAGAACTTGATATGGATAGGGCATCTGCGCGGGAGCTTGCTCGGGAGGACCGTAGAGAGTATAGGTGTCGAGTGAGAGAAGCAACGCACCCCCGTGCGTATGCTCCCCATTAGTACTTAGTTGTTTACTTACCCTGAGATCCAAATAGCCCAATATTATCTATGGCTTTTGTTCTGTACAGTTGGTAGAACGTTTTCGGATAATTTTTCACCTGCCTCACGATTCTGATTTCATAATTTCCTTTTGTTTTCTTTGTATCATTTTTCACTTCCCGTGCTAAGTAAATATATCGCTAATTAAGGGAAGTTTGTCCTCTCTTCATCCTTTTATATATTCCACGCTTTAATTAACATAATTTTGTGTTTGATAAAATTAGTCATCCATCTTGAGCCTGTATTAGCGGATCTCACCATCCTGAACGGAATAAACAGAATTTGCTCCACATTATTCTCCCTAATGAAGTAGGTATATAAAGCTTCAACGGATTCGTCGTCATTAGAGCTAATCTCTCTGACCTGACAGGTGACCCTACACACCCAACTTGTTTTCTCCCTCCCCGCCGCTATTCCTCTCATTAAGGCTTTCAGCCCCTTGTTTATCTTCCTGGCCTTCCCATGCGATGGCCAGGTTTACGCCATGCACCGCTCCATCCAGCTCTGCCATGTCCATATGTAAGCTATCGTCTCGCCGCAGCCAGACCGCATTGTCAAGTTCTCCCACACCGGGTCGACGCGTGTTCACCGCAGTTGGCGAGTGATTGAGTGTAAGGGTCCAGCCTGGGCCCGTATCCTCGTCAACTATTAATACTAAACTTGGTATTAACTTTCGACTTTACAATTAACTTCACTCTCAAAGTGTATCCTCACCAACTATTAACCTAATACCTACTATTAACTTCGGTATTAACTTGGGAGTGCTGGCGAGGACTTCTAAACCCTTAATAGGAAAGTTAATAGTGAATCCCAGACCCAGACCCATATCAACATGGCCGCCGGAGCTCCTCGCCCAGCCCACCTCCGCAATTTAGAGTTCGAAAGGACTCTTTGGAACTGTATAACGATGGTGAACTTGGCGAGAGATACATATTAGACCGTGCAGGAATGGAACATGTGACTGATTTGGTAAGACGAGAGCTACAAGATCCAGTTCAAAGGGACCATTCCCTCACCCCGGGGTTGAAAGTGATTTTGACTTAAAGATACTTGGCTACAGGAAAAATGCTGCAGTGTTCAAGTGATCAGTTTGGGGTAAGCCAGAGTAGTGTAAGCAGGGTGATTGCGGAAACTCTGGCCTCCCGCAGTGCCCCGTAGGTAGTCGGGAGGTTTATCCAGTTTCCCCTTGATAGGGCGGAGATCCGTGAAAAGCATGCAGAATTTTACCAACTTGCCGGTGTTGTGGGAGTGATAGACTGCACCAATGTGAATAATGTCACCAAAGGAAAACGAAGCAGTTTATGTGAACAGAAGAAAAAAAACTTACATAACTTGAACATACAAATTTTTTTTTACAACAAAGGAGGCAGCTCAAGGGCACAAAAAAAGAAAACAATAATAAATAAAAAAGCCCGCTACTCGCTGCTCCCAAAAAAGAATTAAAAGAGGTGACCGAAAGAAAGATCAATTTCGGGAGGAGAGATGTCCTGATACCCTCCTTTTGAAAGAGTTCAAGTCGTAGGCAGGAGGAAATACAGATGAAGGAAGATTGTTCCAGACTTTGCCAGCGTGAGGGATGAAAGAGTGAAGATGCTGGTTAACTCTTGCATAAGGGGTTTGGACAGTGTAGGGATGAGCATGAGTAGAAAGTCGTGTGCAGCGGGGCCGCGGGAGGGGGGGAGGCATGCAGTTAGCAAGTTCAGAAGAGCAGTCAGCGTGGAAATATCGATAGAAGATAGAAAGAGAGGCAACATCGAGGCGGAATTTAAGAGGTAGAAGGCTATCAGTAGGAGGAGGAGAGGTAATGAGACGAAGAGCCTTAGACTCCACTCTGTCCAGAAGAGCTGTGTGAGTGGAGCCCCCCCACACGTGAGATGCATACTCCATACGAGGGCGGACAAGGCCCCTGTATATGTATAGCAACTGCGCGGGGGAGAAGAACTGGCGGAGACGATACATAACGCCCAACCTCGAGGAAGCTGATTTAGCAAGAGAGGAGATATGAAGTTTCCAGTTGAGATTTTGAGTTAAGGATAGACCGAGGATGTTTAGTGTTGAAGAAGGTGACAGCTGAGTGTTGTCGAAGAATAGGGGATAGGTGTTTGGAAGATTGTGTCGAGTTGATAGGTGGAGAAATTGAGTTTTTGAGGCATTGAAGGACACAAGGTTCCTTCTGCCCCAATCGGAAATTATAGCAAGGTCTGAGGTTAAGCGTTCTGCAGCCTCCAGTCTGGAGTCGTGTACTTCCTGTTGTGATGGTCCTCTATTGAAAGAAGTTGAATAATGCAGAGTGGAGTCGTCGGCGAATGAGTGGACAGGACAGTTTGTTATGGAAAGATCATTGATGATTAACAGGAAGAGAGTGGGTGATAGGACAGAGCCCTATGGAACGCCACTGTTGATAGGTTTAGGGGAAGAGCAGTGATCGTCTACCCCGCAGAGATAGAACGGCCGGAAAGGAAACTGGAGATAAAGGAACAGAGAGAGGGATAGAATCCGAAAGAGGGCAGTTTAGAAAGCAAAGACTGGTCCCAATTAGTGTTTGATGCCTTTGTTATTGATTAAAATGTGAAATATTTGAGTTAAGGAAAACGGAACATGGGAAAAAAACTCTTATTTGTAGCAGAAAGGTACACAAATGAAAAAGATGACATTAAAATTGCATAAAAATGTAATTTAAAATATGATTTATAATTATTGTTGCTTTAAAATCAAGTTAGAAAAACAAATTACTCCTGCCGGTCATTCGTATGGAGATAATGGTGGTAAGAAAGCTTGTTAGTGACGTCTGCGAGTGTGAGGGAGGTGGAACGAAAGGTCGAGGTGACCACATCACGTACATCATGACTTATGTGTGAAGTAAAACAAGGTTACTTGGTTTCTGTTAACAAAGTTCCAAGTGGAAAAACAACTTTATTGTGAATTCAGTGTATACTTTTCTGGAGTATTGTGTTTTCTGAGTGAATTGGTGACCAATTTGTTGCTATTTGTGTCTTGCTTGAAGATATTCATCATTGGATTCAAAGCTATGGTATTAATGTGCAATAGTCATCATAACAAAATACGTAGTAATTAATTATATATGTCAACCTATTTATTTTCATGAGATCATGGTATGACCACTGAAAAACATAGCTTTTTTTATCTTGGCTCCATTACAAATTCAGTATATAATTACTCATATATTCAATAAAGTAGTGGAATCCAGTTTTCAGCATCTTTTATTATTATGCCAATATTCTAAGCACTCAGCTTGCAAACACGTTTAGGTTTATGTTGTCAGCTTGGGTCTGACTTAGGTGAACACTTTACCAAGTGACCTAAGATTACTCAATGCTACCATATAGGCACTGCCCGTGAGAGGGGGGTGAAGCTGGTATCTTTACACCAGGGCCCGGTCTCAAAGGGGGCCCGGCCTCAAAGGGGGCCAGTCACCCGACCAGGAGGGAAAAAAATGGGAGAGAGAGAGAGAGAGAGAGAGAGAGAGAGAATACTAATATGCAAAACACACCATAAACATATGTATATATATAATAGAAGTTTCTACAGTTTATCAGTAAAATAATAGTTGTTGAAAAACTTTTTCTAAATAATCTTAAGCCTGGAGTGACACCACGTAATTACGTAAATGAATGCAGCTCAGCTGTGTTGGAATATAAGCGATGTCAACTCTCCGTCTCGCTCAGTCACCATCATTCTGTGGCAGGGTGTACATCGTCTCTCTCATTCCTTGGCAAATATTTCAGTAAGTTACAGAACTTACAGACTTTAAGTTAAGAAACTACTTATAATTTTATCCGTATGTTTAAGTATGTAGCATAATGTAGGACAGTGTTGAGCAGTCTGGATACTGAGTGATAGAGAGAGAGATGAAGCTATGAACGCGTCTAGTTCTCGTATGACAGGGCTGGACCGCTGGGCCCTGGGGTAGCAAAGACATCTCTAGTGACAAGCTAACTGAGGAAATTCTGTACCTTAAGAATATACATAAAGCCAATTTAGATGACAACTCTCTCTCTCCACTTCTGCTTCTTAATAAGATCACAAAATTAAAACTACAAGATTTGTTTCCAAATATATGCATAGCCTTGAGAATTTTCTTGACGTTGCCAGTCACAGTTGCCTCTGCAGAAAGATCCTTTAGCAAATTAAAGTTGATTAAGAATCACTTAAGAAGCACAATGGGACAAGAGAGATTATCATCACTAAGTCTTTTAAGCATTGAAAGTGATTTGGCACGAAAGATTGATTTTGATGATTTAATTGAGTGTTTTGCTGCTAGAAAAGCAAGGAAAGGAGTATTTCTTTAATAATTATACATGTATACTTGTATAAAACAGTCACATTTATGATTTATTTAATATAGGGAAATTTGAATTTCAAATTCATCAAAACTTTATTATGCATGATAATTATACACAACATGCAACAGGCCAACAGTGACTTACTGCACAATGCCACTTTAATGAGTTTCATGAGTAAGTTTTGTTTATCTCAAATTATACGAAATGTAATAACAAAATAAGTTGTTAACTGCAAGTCATAAATAAAGCTCCAATACGGCAAGATGAACAGAATTTACATCCTACCAGTGAACATTTATGGCTTTAAATTGGCTCTTAAAATTGGTCAAATTCTAAAATCCTGATCCCCCCAGCTGGATGGGCTCACTTCGCTCGCCAAATGGTAGGGGCCCAATGACACTCATAGTACCAGGGCCCAGTGATGGCTCTCCCTGGCCCTGCATATAGGTATACTGCATCTTTGATTGTGAGTGCATCAGAGAGCACTGGAGAGCAGCATGAGTCTAATTAGATGCTAATGAATATCCTGCCTGCATCACAGACTACATAAAATGCTAATATGATCGGTGCCTAAAGGTGTTATAAGCTAATGATGGTAAATATATTATATATATATATATATATATATATATATATATATATATATATAGATATATATATATATATATATATATATATATATATATATATACATATATAAAACTGTCTGCCCTAATGTCCCTCCCACTTTTGAAGTCCAAATGACGCCCCTGATTGTAACAAAGTATCTTGTAACACCCACGACTGGGTACCGGTGCAAATCTCCTCATTAAACACCGAGAAATTAATCTAGGCTCTAGGAAACTCAGAAAAATCCAAGTTAGAGAGTGCTGGCTGTAGGGATTGAACCAGTGACCTTCGACATACAAAGCCATGTCTCTGTCAGTCGAGCCAATAAAGTATAACAGGCCCGGGTTCGACCCCTGGGCCATCACAAGTTGAAAAAAATTTAAAAAAGGGAGGAAGAGGAAAAATAAAAACGCTAAGATTCCTCAACTTCAGAGAGTGTACAGCTGGGTTCGATTCCCTGCTGTTCCCTCTCGGTAAGCTGCCACCAGGAGGTTGTAATATGGCACAACCCCCAAAGCCTGTAAGTGAGGAACGGCAGTTCTATGAACCAGGTGGGGCGGAACTAAACTAACTGTTTAGTCCCCAGACTCTCCCTGCCCTGGCAACACTTGACTTAAACAACTGTCCCACCTGGCAGATAGTGTCCGTCGTTCCCCAGCTTACTATGGGTTGTTCCTTGAGGTAGATGGTATCCTCAGTCCCAAGTTTGGTAGTGTGGGGTCGTGGTTACCTTCGGAGGTCGTGGTGGGGGAGATTGCGAGACTGCACCTTAGGCTAGGAAGGCTGTATGCATTAACACAGGACAGACAGAATACAATTTATTGATTTGCTCCCCCTAACAATAATCCTCACTCCCGATGGGAGTGTAGCATGTTTTGGTTAATACACAAGTCACAATATCCACCAAAAAAAGAAAACCCTACCTAATATTTTGAC
>NW_026111267.1:0-19365 GCF_024679095.1 Eriocheir sinensis | reverse complement strand
CACGGAATAGTAGTAGTAGTAGTTGGTCGAAAGTTTTACCTTTGTAACGGCTCTCCCTGATGTGTCTCTACTGTCTGGGTCTATTATTTTCCTCATTTTCTTTCATTCTTTATTCTCTTATTGTCCAAAACTTGTGTACAGTAATCCCTCGCCATATCGCGGATTTTTAAACTGTATCGTATCGCGGATTTTTCGCTATATCGCGGGATTTTGCGGTAAAATACGCATTTTCTAACCTAAAATATGAAAACTATATAAATCAACGTAATTAGGAACACACCTAAATAAGCACTTACTCACCCACCTATTTTTTTTATTTTTCCGTCGCGGCCTATTGCGCCGTTAGTCTTTTCCTTGGTTCATTCCTCCCCTCTTTCTTCTCCCTCTCCGTCCCCGTATTTTTGTCCTTCCTTCTCATTTCTTTCTTCTTTTCCTTTCACCTCCCTCCCAGTTTTTCTTTTTTAATATCTTTCCCTCCCACTCACACCTTTTCTCTCCCCCTCTTTCCTCACCTTTACCTGACCCTCCCTACCTCTCTTTTAATCTCTTTCCCTCCCACTCATTTATTTTCAAAAAGGGGGACGTCTCATCCAGGAAACTATCGACCAATTAGCCTGACATCTATTGTTTGTAAGTTAATGGAGACTATCATTCGCGACAATATGGTGAAATTCTTCGAAGAAAATAATATAATAAATAATTCGCAACATGGCTTCCGTAGTAAACGTTTGTGTTTGACTAACTTACTTGATTTTTTTCACTATATTTTTGAGGTGTTCGATGAAAGCAGATCAGTAGATATCATATATCTGGATTTTCAAAAGGCATTTGATAAGGTCCCCCACCAACGATTGCTCAGCAAACTACTGGCGCACGGTATCTCGGGTAACATTCACAATTGGCTTGCGGACTGGCTCTCTGAGCGGAAACAGAGAGTAGTTCTAAACGGTGTTACATCTAACTGGCTCGATGTCAAAAGCGGCGTACCTCAAGGATCAGTGCTTGGCCCCATGCTCTTCTTAATTTATGTTAATGATATCGATGATGGGCTCATTTGCAAAGTATCAAAATTTGCTGATGACACAAAAATTGCTAGTAAAGTAACTGCGATACTCGACGAAGAAGCTTTACAATCAGATATAGATCGACTTGCACGTTGGGCCAATCAATGGCAAATGAAATTTAACGTTGAGAAATGTAGTGTTGCACATCGGAAAAAATAACAATCGCGTTCGGTACGTAATGAATGGCCAACAACTTTCTGCAGTAAGTAAAGAAAAGGATCTTGGAATCACTATATCAAGCGATTTAAAGCCCGGTCAGCATTGTTTCTGCAAACAAATTGGTTGGCTTCATCGGACGAGTCTTTAATAATAAATCGGAAAAAGTAATATTAAAACTGTATAATTCGTTGGTTCGACCCCGTCTAGAGTACTGTGTACAGTTTTGGTCTCCCTACTACAGAAAAGACATAGAAAAGTTGGAACGGGTCCAACGAAGAGTAACAAAGATGATTCCTAGGTTGAGAAATTTGTCATATGAACAAAGGCTTAAAGAAGTAAATTTATTCAGCCTATCAAAACGAAGAATGCGAGGCGATCTAATAGAAGTGTTTAAAATGTTCAAAGGATTCAGTGATATTAATGCGGAAGATTACTTTACAATTGATCGATCAAATAGAACAAGAAGAAATCACAATTTGAAGATAAGTGGTAAAAGATTCTCGTCGCACGAAGCTAAACACTTCTTCTTCAATCGAGTTGTTAATGTTTGGAACTCTCTACCTTGTGATGTCGTTGATAGTACAACAGTTACGGCCTTCAAGAATAGATTAGACACGTGTTTTGAATCCAACCAGCAACTAAGATATTACTCATTGTCGTAATAACGTTAAGTTCTTTCGAATACTGGTATCCTTGTCCGCTTTTATTGCCCGGTTAGTGGTAGCAGTAATGGTAGTTCTTTCCTCTTTCCTACATAAATTCCATGCAGTTTTTCCATGCTGCATGGTTCTTTTTCCTTTCCTGCCAGCTTTGGCTGGAGGGATGGGGGGGTGGGGAGGAGCCTTCGCCTTTGCTGTCCTTCATCTTCCACCTTTGATTAGATAGTTAGTGTAGCTTGTCACAAACAACCTCGTAAGGACCAGCAGGTCTGCTGTTGTTTGTTCTTCCTTTGTGTTCATACCTTTTCTCTCCCCCTCTTTCCTCACCTTTACCTGACCCAACCTACCTCTCTTTTAATCTCTTTCTCTCCCACTCACACCTTTTCTCTCCCCCTCTTTCCTCACCTTTACCTGACCCTCCCTACCTCTCTTTTAATATCTTTCCCTCCCACTCACACCCTTTCTCTCCCCCTCTTTCCTCACCTTTACCTGACTCTCCCTACCTCTCTCTTCTTTTCCCGTCCCATTTCCTCCACTCATTTCCCTTGTTTCTTCCTTTCTCACACCCTCTTATCTTCAGTCTTATCTCTCCACTCATTTCCCTTGTTTCTTCCTTTCTCACACCCTCTTATCTTCAGTCTATCACTTCCTCCCTTTCTCCTTCCCCATTAGATGATATGAACACACACACACACACACACACACACACACACACACACACACAGACAGAAGGGGAAATGGGAAGGGTGTGTGGAGGGAGGGACAGAAGTGAGTCAAGTCATGTCCTGACCAAAGCCCTGTCCTGAGTCCCTTCTTTTTTTTATTTTTTTTTTTTTAAAAAAAGCAAAAAAAAAAACAAAAAAAAGAACAAAAAAAATAAAAAAAAATAAAAAAAAAAAAAATCCTAAAAGAATTTTTTTTTTGAAACAAAAAAAGATAAGTCAAGGAGAGGGGAGAAAAATACCTAGAAAAAAAGAGTTCAAAAGATTGCTGAGAAGAAGGAAGAAAAGAAAAGAGTGAAGATGTGAACCAAGCAAGAGGTGAAAAGAGTGAAGATGGGAGTGATGGAGTATGAAAGAGACAGCAGAGAAAGCCAGAAAAAGGGAGGAGGCATAGGGAGGGGAAGAGAGAAAGGGGAGGGGCAAGGGGAGGGTTCAGGGCAGTCAGAGAAGAAAGAAAGATAGAAGACAGAGGCAGAGAAGGAAATAAAGAGCAGAAAGAAGGAAGTATGAGGAGGCTGATGAAGAGAAGAAGAGAAGAGAGCTGGGGAGAGTGAGAGAAGATAGAAGAGAGCCCCCCCCTGCCATGTCCATAAGAGGAAGTGTGGAGGAGGCCCAATATGGATGGATACAACTGTGCAGGGAGAGCCGCTGTGCAGGACGGAGACAGCAGGAGGAGCCAGGGAGAGAGGAGATGTAAGAGTAAGAGATGAAGTTGGAGAGGCTGATTTGATTTTGAGTGAAGAGAGGAAGGAGAAGTTGTTATTTGAGGAGGAGGATGCGAGAAGGGTGTAAAGTGTAGGAAGGTATGATAGAAGATTGTGTCAAGAAGAGGGGAGATTTGTTGGGAGTTTTTTTTGAGGAGTTGAAGTTTTGGTTCTTTCTTTAGCCAAAGGAAGAATAATAAGAGGTTCTTGTCGGAAATGCAGTGCAGCCTAGTCGTTGTAAGTTCCTGTCTTCTCTTCCCTATTAAAAGAGAATGAAGTGAAGCAGAGTGAATCATAGTTGAAGAATGCAGATAAACAGTTGTTTTTGGAAGTGGGGAGAGGAAGTCAACAGAAAAGAAAGAGTAGGATAGAAACAGAAAAGGATAGGATGACACCACTGTGAATAGATTAGTGAGAAGACATACAGACATTACCAGGAATAGAAGAGAGCAGAAGAAAGAGGAAACTAAAGAAACTTACATAGGAAAAAGAGAGAGGTAGAGAGTTAAAGAAAGAAGAAAGATTGTGACCCTATCAAAGATCAAAAGAAAAGGTTGTGATCAAAAAGGTACAAAAAAAAAGTAAAAAGAGAGGATGACCAAGTCAGTTAAGAGAGCTAGGAGATCATCACCAGTAGAACAATCACCAGTAAGCTTAGATCACCAGTAGAAGAAACAGCAGAAGGAAGATAGAAGAGAAAGTAGAAAGAAATTGAATCTTAAAAGAGGAGGGGATTGAAAAGAAAAGCTTAAGTAAGAAAGTAAAGTTAGAGCAAGAAAGTAAAGCTGGAGTTGAGGTACAGGCTGTTCAGTCACAGTCACAGTTCTAGAAGGAAAGAAGGACAAGGCATGAAAGAGCAAGAAAGGCAGGGCAACAGGCACAGGCAGCAGCAGGGGAGGCACAGCACGGAGGCACAGGAAGGAAGCCATCAGGTCCATCAGAGAGAGGAGGCCAGAGATAGAAGCCTTCTGATTGAGCAAGAGAAAAGAGGATTTTGAAAACATCATTTTGAATGGAGGGGGAAAGGAGCAGAGGGAGGGGGAGGGGGAGAATAGCCAGAATATGCCAGAAGAGAGTTTTAGAGGAGTTTTGAGAAGAGTAGAGAGAGAGAGATAGATGAGACGGGCCAGGAGGACCAGAGGGTGGGGGGGAAAAGAAGGTTGAAAAGGGAGAGAAAAGGGTTAGAGAGATTTTGTCCTAGATGCCAGAAGAGAGAAGAGTTAGAGAAAGGAACATTTTTTATTTTGAAATTTTTGAAAGAATTTTTGGGAAAGAAGAGAATAGATTTGAGGGGATTAAATATAAAGTTCATAAATGTAATTAGTTTGAAGGCTCTGCTTTTTTATCTTTCTCTTTGTGAGCTCAGCAGCGACAGCGAACAGATTAAACCAAGGCTTTTTAGAAGGCTTGAAGAGTGAGGAGAAGAAGGAAAGAGAATGTATGCAAATTCCAGACAGAGCTTGTGATGCGCACACACTACACACAGACTCCTCTCATCTCTCATTCCATGGCATTCCATGAAAAAGTACATCTCAGGTCGTCCAGTCAGTCCGAAGAAAAGCAAATGCCAGAAGCATCGCCTGGTGGGTGGTGGGAGAGGAGGATTATAGGATAGGAGAGCAGAAATAAGATTGTGATCGGAGGAGCCCAACGGAGAGAACAGTTTGACAGAATAAGCAGAAGGGTTTGAGGTAAGGAAGAGGTCTAGAATGTTGGGCCGATGTCACTCCTTTCTCATTTCTCCTTCTGTGTGTGTGTGTATGTGTTTACAACTAGGTAAACACACACACACACACACACACACACACACACACACACACACACACACACACACACACAGAAGGTGAAATGGAAAGGGTGTGGGGAGGGAGGGGCAGAAGTGAGAGTCAGGTCATGTCTTGACCAAAGCCCATACCTGACTCTCCCTCAGGACCTGACATGACTCTCCCCACTGTCCCTCCTTCCCCACACCCTTCTCCTTGTTTTCATCCTCTTTATCTCTCCCTGTTTCCTCCATTACTTATCCTTGTTCTCCCTTCTTACATCCTCTATCGGTATTTTTTTTTCATGACTCACTTTGTCCCTCTCCTCCCTTCCCCCTTCCGTATTTATCTAATTGTGATATAAAAGAAGTGAGCTACACTCATATTGTCCTTTCTCTGAGTATTCTTCCGCTCCACCCAACTAATTCCTGCGCGATGTTCGTATTTACGAAACAAATGTCGAAAGTCGAAACAAGAATTATAGTATGATTATAAAGCCTTAAAATTTATGTAAACAATAAAAAAATATAAGGTCGCTACTTCGCGGATTTTCGCCTATAGCGGGGGGTTCTGGAACCTAACCCCCGCGATAGACGAGGGATTACTGTACCGTTGCTTTTGTTTCGTCCGTGTGTTCATTTTCAAATAAAAAATTTCCAATGATGTCCTCTTCTTCCACGTAAGGCTGCTGCAGCCTCACACACTTTTTTCTTTCCTCTGAATAGGCCGAGCACCAGAGAAGGAAGTGTCACAGGTCTTCGTTTTCAGCTTCGCAAATGTCACACTTGGTTTCCTCTTGCCAGTGTCTGCTTCTGTCTTTTAGTTGCATGTTGTTTGTCCTGCATCTGAATAGCACTTCTGAGGCTTGGTTGTTGGTGTATACCTCCTCTTGCCCTCCCAGCTCTTGTCTCCATTTTCTATATATCTTAAGGCTTGATTTCTCATCCATTTGTCTCTTCCACTCTCTTGTATCCAACTCTCATTCTCTGCTTTATGCTCTCCTTTGTCTCATTCCTCACACTCACACTCAATTCCTCTGTTGCTCTCAGTTCATTCAACAAATCATTCACCCACCTACTTTGTCTCTTCTCTATCATCTCCTCTCCCACCCTTCTCACCAAATCATTTCCTTCCACTAGGACATACCTTAGGTACTTCCACTGTCCCTCCCTTATCCTGTTTTTAACACTTGAGCTTCCTATTTCCCCCCGGAGTGCTGCTTCCTGTGCATACATTGGTGCCCTCAAAATCTTCCTGTACACCCCATTCTCTATCCTCTGCAAATTTTTTATGTCTGTCTTTGTTTTGTTTATTATATTTACCCCGTACAGGATGGATGGCAGTGCAACATTTTTCCAATAAGTCTTTCCTATTAACATTCTTGAACAGCTCTTTTCAATTACATTGTATGTCATATTTGCTCGCCTTCTCGCTTTCCTGAACATTTCTTTCTTTTGCATTTGAAAACAGTTTCTTTTGTTATTAACTATTATTCCTAAATATTTAATTCTAACCCCAACACTAATGCCCCCTATACTTTCTGGTTTGTTTTCCATATTAAAAATTATAATATTGCTTTTCTGCTTATTTACTTTTAGTCCATATTCTTTAGCTATAGTCTCCATCTTCTCTATCACCTGTACTGCTTCCCCTACACTATTTGCCAAAAGCATGCCATCATCTGCAAAGAGGAGTGAGGTAATACTAAACGCCTCATCTTTATACCCACAGTCTAGCTCCTCTAACTCCTGAATTATTTTAAATGTAATCATTTTAAACAGTGTAGTTGAGGCAGTACATCCTTGTCTGATCCTACTGGTCACTTCTATTTCTATCTCCTCCTATTCTTTATCAGTCTCTATCTTAGTTCTATCTCCTACATAAACTCCTGTTATGAAGTTAATTTTATCTGGGTTTACCTTGCTATCCTTTAAAACTTCTATTAACTTATCTCTTCTTACACTGTCATAGGCCTTTGCAAAATCTATTGAGATGACTATCAAAGGTTTTCTCATCTTATATGCTCCTTCTACACAATATCTTAGAATAAATAGGTTGTTTTCTATCCTGCTTCCCTCTGTAAATCCTGCCTGTGTATCCTTACCTATACCATTTATCCTAATGTGGTCCTCCAAGCTAGTTCTAATCACAACCATCATTAGCTTATAGCCTTATGCCCTACATTTGTCAGAGCTATTGGCCTTAGTTCTCTAACCTTTGGTTTACACTTCTTTGGCAACATGACTGTCCTAGAGTCCCTCCATCCCTCTGGTATCCTCCCTGTCTCTAATACTGCCCCTAGGTCTTCAACCAACACCTTCCGTAAAACTTTACTTTTGGTAAACTCTTTGTACAATTCTGGCTTTATTTTGTCTGTTCCAACTGCTTTTTTATTCTTTATTCTATTGATACATTTAATTACTCTATCTTCCCTTATGCTTTCTTCTTCCAGATATATGAATCCCCCTTTCACCCTTCTTGTCATTTCCATGTGTTCTCTCACTTCTAGTCCACATTTTTCAGTGTGCTGCCACCCCACTGCCCTAAGCTCATTAATATCCTCCAACTTTACAGCCTGGTTTTCCTCTATGTCCTTTTTTACCTGTTCATACTCCCTTACATACTCCTCTCTCTTCTCTGTGTTCCAAACTTCCTTTATATCATTTCCATGTTTTCTGTACACTCCACTCCAAAAACCTTTTACTTCCTCCCCCACCTTTCCTCTCTCCAGTTCCACTCCGTCCTCCCCATGTATCCTTAACCTTTTCCCCTTTAAGTATTCTTATATACTCCCACATCTTTTTCCCTCCATCTTTCCTATCCTTAATTTCCTTTGTTATCTTCTCCTCTTGTTTATACATTTCCTTCCTTATCTTTAATTGTATACCTTTGTTCTTTGTTCTACATATAATTTTTTCCACCTTTCTTCCTCTTCATTGCATTTTGCATTTCTCCTATTCCTGTTTAACCTTTTCCTTTCTTTTATTTATTTCCTTATTTTCTCATTTATTCATGCTGGTTCCTCGCCATCCCCTAGCTAGAGTCTAGTTCAAGTGAAAACCATGAAAGAATAGACCATGACAAAAAGTTTGCAGTAGATCTGATGCAGACATGTGGTATTTCAGCCCAAGACATGATTCATAAAGTACTCAGGCTTGGTAAGAAAAGAGATAACAAACACAGACCTCTGCTTTTGAAGTTCACTGACACACATACTAAACCAGAAATTTTCAGAAACCTAAGGAACCTCTGAGGCATAGAGACTTACAGAAATGTAAGGGTAGCAAATGATTTAACAAAAAAGGAAAGAGATCTGGAAGCTGCTCTGTGGAAGCAGGCAAAAAACCTGGAGGAGAATGGGAAGGAAAAGCACAGAGTGATGGGCCCCCCATGGAAAAGGAGGGCTATCAAAGTGGCAGCAGCCAGAGCGAGAATGGAACAACAACCAACAGAGCGAGAGGGGATGCAGGCTCAACAACCAACACAGCAAGGGGTGAGCATACTGCCAAGAGCAAAGGAACCAGCAAACGGGGCAAGGCCAAAGCAAGAAGCAACATTGTAGACAGTAATAGGAATGGAAGCCTTGTAAATAATGATGTACATATTGGAGGTTGCAATAATCTGTTTATTTTGTTCAGTAATGTGGATACATTTAGCACAGATAAACAGCTAAAACTTAAGGAAAGACTGAAGTTGATGGAGCATATACCACAAATCATTGCATTACAGGAAGTGAAACCAAAGAATTGTAGATATGAGAAATCCGTAGAAGAGTACAAATTAGATGGATATGATATTATAGAGTACAACCTTAGTGCCAAAGAAGGAAGAGGATTACTACTATATGTAAGAGATGATATAAAGTGCAATACTGTAGAACTAAGAACAAACTATTGTGAGCACAGCAATGTTGAGGTGAAATGTGGCAGCGGGAAAAGCTTGATCATAACATCTGTGTACAGGAGCCCAAGCAGTAATGTGGACAACAATTTAAGACTATTACAGCTTTTGCAAGAGATAAGTGAAACAAACTTCACCTATAAAATAGTGCTTGGAGATTTTAAACTGCCACTCATTAATTGGGAAAAATACACCACAGAGGAAGGACTGCAGGGATTTTCTACCAAGTTTATTGAAAAAATACGACTGTTTCTTCAGCCAACACATAAAGGAAGTTACGAGGCAGAGAGGGGATAACAGGGGCAGCACTTTGGACCTCCTGTTCAGTAATGATGAAACAATTATTGATGAAGTAAATTTATGCAGCCCAGTAGGAAGAAGTGACCATGCCTGTGTACATGTTCTGTGTGATCTCAGGGACATGGTAGCCAGGGGTAAAAGCACTTACTACAAGTATGAGAAGGCTGATTACCAACGCATGAAGAGGAGTCTTGACATTGACTGGGACCAGTACTTGTCAGCAGACCTATCCCTAGAGAAAGTGGGAGAAATTTGCCCACAAATTTAAAGAGGTTATCGACGAATGTGTGCCAAAAGGGAAATTTACAGGGAGGCAAAATCCACACAAGAGAACCAATGACAGTTTACCAATGACTAGGAAACTCTGGGCAAAAATCCAAAAGAAACAGAGACTCTGGGGAAGATTGACAGAGCTGAGGAGAAATGGCGGGGCAGGTCGTGATGGAGAGTATTCAGAAGTAGAAACCCAATACAGGAGGCTCAACGACCAGATAAGGTGGGAAACGCGAAATGTCACCAAGATTAAAGAAAAAGATATCGCCAGGTGTGTGAAAGAAAACCCAAAAGTCTTCTGGAAGTATGTGTTGTCTAAAACAAGAACAAAATCAAGAATAGCAGACCTCTACATGGATAACAACAGGCTGGCAAAAACATCAAATGATAAGGAGAAAGCAAAGGTTCTGTCTGACAAGTTCTTCAATGTCTTTGTCACTGAGCCAGAAGGGGAACTGCCGAGCACTGAATCAAACGAGATGCCAAGTTTGACACACAGAGATCACCGATGAAATGATAAGGAAGGTCTTGCAGAAATTGAAGAGAAACAAGTCTCCGGGCCCAGATGGGGTGCACCCGAGAGTTATCAAAGAGGTGATTGAGGAGCTGCTTGCTCCACTGAGAATAATATTCAACAGCTCGTTAGAAGAAGGAATAGTCCCAGAAGATTGGAAGATTACACACATCACACCAATTTTTAAGAAAGGGAACAAGAGCGACCCTGGAAACTACAGACCTGTGAGCCTAGCTAGTGTATTTAGTAAAATAATGGAGTCATTCCTGAGAGAAGCAATTATGGCCCACATGAAGAGGCACAACTTAATTAGCAACAAACAGTATGGGTTCATCACTGGCAGATCAACAGTGCTCCAACTGATTCAGGTTCTGGACAAGTGGACTGAGGCCATTGACGAAGGGGAAGCTGTTGATGTCGTCTACTGCGACTTCATGAAGGCCTTTGACAGAGTACCTCACAAGAGACTACTGTCAAAGGTGGAAGGATACAGAATTGAAGGAAACATCCTGAGATGGATTAAAAGTTGTCTCACTAGTAGACGACAATGCATGATGGTCAACGGAGAGGCTTCAGAATGGAGGGAGGTAATGAGTGGGGTTCCTCAAGGCTCAGTGCTTGGTCCCTTGTTGTTTGTCCTGTTTATTAATGATCTCCCAGAGTCCATAAACAATGGTAGTGAGGTATATCTGTATGCAGACAATATTAAGATACTCAGGAGGATTGGTGGCGCCGAAGACTGTGACAAGCTGCAGGAAGATATAGATCAACTATGCCACTGGTCTGAAAAATGGATGCTCAGTTTCCATCCAGAAAAAAGCAAGCACATAAGACTGGGCAGGACAGACACGGGGGATCAGGAGTACACCATGGTTGACAGGATCACTACCACAAACACTGAGAAGGATATTGGTGTGCTAATAGACAACAAGCTGACATTCTCTGACCATTTAGCCGAGAAGATTAACAAGGCCAACAGAATTGTGGGATTAATTAGGGGAACATTTTTACATCTGGACCCTACCATCTTCAAGGCTTTGTACACTCCTCTGGTAAGGCCACATCTAGAGTATGCCAACCAGATTTGGTGTCCTTACTTGATAAAGGATATAGAGGCCTTAGAGAATGTTCAGCATCGAGCCACCAAAATGGTACCACATTTAAAAGACCTTCCCTTCGAAGAACGGCTGAAGAAGCTGGACCTGCCTACCCTGGCCTACAGGAGATCCAGGGGCAACCTGATTGAAGCATACAAGATTATAACACAGAAATACGATCAGGAATGCACAAGAGGGATTTTCAAGATGAGGGAGGATGAAATAACCAGAGGAAACACCAAGAAGATATTTAAGACAAGATCTAGACTCAACATCAGGAAGTATGCTTTTTCAAACAGGGTCATCAACGCTTGGAATGATTTGCCAGGGTGGGTGGTAAATGCCGAAACAGTGTTGAAATTTGAATCAAACCTTGATAAAGTGTGGGAGGGCCAGGAACTAAAGTTTAACTATAGAGCACACATAACCCCCACACGCAGCCAACATATTGAGAACCAGGCTTTTGAACTGGAGCCACAGGCTTAGGCCTCTTCCAGAACATCACCTGTGAGTATTATCCATTTACCCCCCTCCCTCCTTTTCTCTTGTAGTTCTTCCCTTAGCACTGCATCTTCCTCTCTCTCTTTTTTGTTTTATCTACACCAATCTTGATGTTTTTTTATCTCCTCCTCTCGTACATAACTCAGCTCTTTACCTCTCTCAATCACTCCCCTCTTTGCGTACACGTTACTCAGACATGCAACTAGTGGCTGCTCTCTCCCTCTCCCTTTCACTCCCAGCCTGTACACCTTTTCTACCTGAGCTCCTTTCACCCCAAGCTTGTCCCTGAACACATACTCACACAGCTTTTAGTCCTCCATCTCCCTTTCTCTTGGATCATCCCTACTGCTTTCCCTTACATTAAACATGATCACATTCTTCTTTCTCTTCTCTCTTTCCTCCCTCTCTTCCTGGTTCTCAAATGCTCTCTCAGTCACTCTCCTCACCATCTCCTCCTCTTTCACCCTCACTTTCTCTTCAAAACTCCCAAAGTTCTCTTTTAATTTATCATTCATCTTCTTCCAGTTGTTCAGCTCTGCCTTAAGATCTCCCTTCTCCTCCTCCATCTTGCTTTCCCTCTCCTTCCACTTTTCTTCTATCTCTACCATCTTCTTGACCATCAGATCATTCTTCTCCTTCAGACCATGCAGCTCTTTCTTCATCTCCTTGTTTTCTTTCATGATGTGGTCAGCCTCCCTAATGGTCTGCCTTACCTTGAGGTTGCAGGGTGTGCAGAACCACAAGGTGCCCTGCTGCCTCTTCAGCGCCTCGTACACCCCATCCTCCACCTGCGCACACCTGACGTGGCGCCACACCTGGCAGCTTTCACACTGCAGCCCACGCTCGTTGGGCCGCACTTTCTTGGCGCATCTTTTGCAGGTCTCCCTGCCAGCTCTCTCTTCTTCACAATTTGTGCACAAACCTTCTTCGTTAACCACTCCATTAAACTCACACCTCTTGCAGATTGCTCTAATCTTCTTTTGCCTCCCTCCATTACTTTCCTCCACCATGACTTTACTGTTTTTTCTCTGTTAAACCCAGACAGTTTTTCAAACCGCGTGGCGGAGTCGGTTTTTTCTTGATGTTAATAGTAGTAGCCTCTTCTCTTTTCTTGTTATTGCTGATGATGACGATTATGAATACCGTCGTCCTTCGGTGAAATTTACTGTAGCTACGGCCGGAAGACCGTGCACACGTCAGAAAACCACGGAAATGAGAACCACGCCAGCGGAAATCGTGGTTTGACTGAAGGTCCACGGAAATTTTCCCCAGTGTGATTGCCCCTTTAATCCATCTTTCATCACTGACATGAAAGACCACCAGAGGGCTACATTTTGTCTTTGATGAAGACGGGCAGTTTGTTATAACCATCAGAGTGGAGGAGTTGGATAGTGCACAGGGACTCCCTGTCATTAAGAGGAATGTGCATGACCATCTACCCAGACCTGCATTTCAGGATGCATGTTTCTGGAACTGAAATTTCCATTCGCAAGGTAAACATGGAATCTCAAATTTAATTCCAAATGGGACTGACCTGACTTACCTTTGTCAAATGTAAGCATTGAGTGAAAACTTAAGTTAGTTATTTCAACAGGCTTCAAGGCTCACTTCTAAAGGGGCTATTACACTGGGCAAATTTTCCATTGGATCTTCATTCATAAATCGTCGATTTTTTGCCCCGTGCTCCGTGGTCTTACCAACATTGCCAGACTGTCTTACTCAGCCTTTTATATTTACCAACTTACGACCCAAAAACTGTCTCGTGGACCTCAATAAGGAGATTCACTTATAATTATCGTTAAAATAGCTATTTCCTGATGTTTCTTGGCAATAGTTAGGCGTCAGAAACCGGTAAATACTATGCTCTGAGTACGACGTACAATCTGGCAACGGTGGTCTTGACCGACACACTCACAACAACAAATATGGGTGACGCCTGACGTCCCTGTTTGCACCCCCGTTTTCACTCAAAGTGACACTAAATTCATACAAGCAACGGAAATGGAAAAGAATGTGGAGACGGCAATGACTTGCAAGAAGAGGGGAGGGCAGTGAAGTGATGCAGCTGTTGCAAGAACTATATACGTCTAGAAGACGAAGGCATGTCACGTATTTTCTCAATTAAAGTGACCTCGGAGGCCTTGGTCCAGGCAACAACACTCATAGCTGAGCGAATGTATAGGGACAGTTGGGTGTAGCATCCTCTTCTTCTCTTTTCGTGTTATTGCTGCTGATGATGATTATGAATACCGTCGTCCTTCGGTGAAATCTACCGTAGCTACGGAAGACCGTTGACACGTCAGAAAACCACGGAAATGAGAACCACGCCAGCGGAAATCGTGGTTTGACTGAAGGTCCACGGAAATTTTGCCCAGTGTGATAGCCCCTTAAGTCAAGCACATTTGGCACCACTTCAGCAGAGGTGCTCAATGTCTTGGCTCGTTTAAAGACCATCACTGTGGCCAGCAATGACCTCCTGGTTTCGGCTGCGGAGCTGCTGGAGAGGGTTCACCCGGAGGTCGACAACGAAGAGATGAACCTGCTGTGCCAGTTCGCGTGGGAGCAGCTGCGGCTGGTGTCGGTCACATCCACGCGCCGTCGTTACAGTCCAATGCTCCTGAGTACAGCGATGGTGTGGGAGAGGACCAGTCCTAAGCTGTACGACGACCTGTACAATTCAGGCTTATTGGTGCTGCCGCACAAGGCTGACGTCTGCCCGGCCTTAAGGAAGGCTTGGAAGCTGGTACCGTACGTAAAGTACCTGCAGCTGAGGATCGCCAATTTAGCTCGAACTCCAGGGAGAAGCTGGTCAATTTGGCAATGGATGAGGTATATAATCAACAACTAAATCAAGTATTGATTGCCAGGAACATTGATCGAATACTACCAAATATGTAAGTAATCATTACAAGATTTATTTTTTTCAATTAACAGGTGTTTACTGCTAGAGCTGTTGAACTTTCCGGTGGACGGGTACGTGTATGGCGACAGCATGGATGGATTCACTAACACCATCTTCTGTACCTACATCTCCTCAATAGCTGGCAGATAAGGCTTCATGTGCAAACTGGTAAAAAATCAATGGTAAAAAATGGTTTGTTTTCCAAAAATTGATATTGTTTCATAAATCAAAATGCTACGTACTACATCTTCAAAGTGGTGTTTTTTTTGTTTTTTTAATCACTGATTTTCGTAGGTACGAGGACATAGTAACGATGTCACCTGTGCCACACATCAAGACACAGGACATGAAGGACGTCTTAATGAAAGTGTTGAAGGTCCTGACTGAGATTGGGTTCATCGTGGTGTCGGTCACCACCGACGGCAACCGCACCAACCAGAGTTTTCACAACTCGCTGGGTGAAGGTGGTCGTCATCCTGAATACCTGATCAACCCGTACAGCTCCGACGCAAACGCCCGAGTGTACACTATGTACGATACCGTGCACCTTTTTAAGAACGTGTACTATAACCTGATGAACAAGGTGATACTCTGCCCACCATTCTCTGACGGAGAGGTATGGTGACTATCTTTTGTTTTATTTTTAGTATTGCATGTCCACCAGATGAATCCTTACGTTTTGTTTGCAGCATTCCTTACCTGTTGCATGAATACATAATTTTATGTTTGGTTTCAAGTATTGTTTGTCTGCTTGTTGAATACATAATCTTGTGTTTTGTTTTCAGTCACCTCTTCGTGTGGAGTTTGACCATCTTCTGCAAGTCTACAAGATGGAGTATGGCGCTGAGGCAAAGATGGCTTACAAGTACAGCTTGACACATCAGCTAATTGTACTGTCTGATTGATATCAGTGTCTGCAACATCTATTTTTTTCACACTTGACAATGAGTATTTATTTTATTCACAAAAGAATTTTACCATGCTTAGCTTCTAGTTAAATTAAAATTTTGCATTTTCCTTTGCTGTTCGAAATGAATTAAGGGGATATCTTAGGCACTGATTGTTTATTTCAGGTTGACTGATAGAGTGCTGCACCCAACAAGAGTTGAGCATGTCAATGTTCAGTTGGCTGCCTCGGCGACACATGAATCAACAATCGCCACGCTGGAATACTACGGGCAACAGGAAGGAAAAAGTACCTTCCGTGACACTGCCCAGTTCCTCCAACTCCAGCTGACGTCCACGTCAGGAGAAACGACCCTACCCGTATGCCGATCACAAAGGACAACAAAGAGGGCTGGACTACATCCAGAAGTTTGACATGATGATGAATACCTGCCTGCAACAGAAAAATAAGGATTTCAAGATGTCCAGAGACACTCTGCAGGCCGACTCTCTTACCTGCCGAGGTCTCGTTGGTCTGGCCAATTACCTGCTGGACAAACATGGTGACCAGGTCCATTACGTGCTGCTCGGCAAGGAACAGTCGGACAGGATTGAGGGCAAATGGACACCTGCGAAAACTGGCTGGAGGAAACTACTGGGCCGGCGTCCGCCAGTTCATGGCAGGTGAGGCTGTCGTCAGGGCCAGGAGTCTGGTCTTGTTGTCTGGGTACAGTCTTGAGACAGTGGCCATCGAGATGGAAGGGGCACGGCAGCAACGACAGCGGGATGCCAACACTGTGATCCAGGATCTAGTGAGTGCAGCTCCCCTCGCCAAGCACGAAGCAATGAACAAGCCATCTTTCATCTGGCGGGGTACCTGGCTCATTCTGTGCTGCAGAAACACAAGTGCAAGTATTGCTACCATCTCCTCATTAACAACGAGGCTTCACGTGAGTTGGCCGAGGTCGAACTGCAAGAGAACATGATACGTGGGCAGGATGTGATGGTGGCTACCAAGTCATTTACTGACTTCCTGAATCGGGGCAAGCTGGTGTTACCCTCCCACATGGCCTTGTGCTTGACAAAGGACGTATTCCGCTTATTGCTTATACCGGCATATTTCGAGAGTGAAAGCGACGCGGTATGCCTTGTTCAGCTGCACCAACCCCAAGCATGCTTTCAAGAAGGTGGCTGCCAGCCTTGCTGAGGAGGAGGATCACCTGGCCTCCAGTGTTCAGAAGGCCACAGCTTCTTGAAGATGTACATGACAATGGCAGGTGCACTATTCAACACTTTCACCTCCAACTACACCAAGGAAATGAACAGCCAAATCCACGCCAAGCGGAAAAAAGGAAAGTCCCGGTGCGTCCGCAGCTCACTCTCAAAACTCTTGTAAGCAGAAATAGCTAACAGGTGCAAAGAAATAGGAAAAAAGACTGAAATTTCCACTGCAAGAGGACTATTTTTTTTCTAAGTGCCTAAGAATCTTAGGCACCTAACCTGCCTAGTCTAACCTAGTTGGAAATTTACCACTTTCACCTATCTAGGCTAACCTACTTTTATTTTGTTTCATTCACAAAACTGGAATAGCCTAATACTATTGGCTCTTAATCTATGGTAGCCTAGCATATACCTTCCAGTTGTGTGCTGAATTGCTCACCTCACCACTTAGTATTTGAACTGTATTTCTTTTGTACAGGCCGACAGCTGACTTATCACTGGACTGGACCATCGGTTACTGAAGGAGAATACTGTCACTCCTATAAATGTGAAAGCTGGCAACCACTTCCAAATGTCATAACAATGTCCGGACGAGAGCGAGATAAGGGAAGGAAGTATCAGTCAGGCTCAGCAAAGCGAAAAAAAGTTGTGCTGCTAGAAAATGAACAAAAAAAGCTACCAAAAATCACAGGATGGGTAAAGAGTACTCCACTAGATGAAGTTAATGAGATACCCTTAGAGCTAGGAGAAAACAAAGATGAAGCCAGCATTGATTCAGAGGCTTCCATTAAAGCATCTAACGAAGCACCTTCAAGTGAGCCTGTTACTAGTGTCAGTACGTCTGTGGCTGTCAGTACAAATGAGCCTATTGCTAGTTCCAGTACCTCAGTAACTGTCGGTGGTAATGTAAGTGACTCAACTTTAGAGAAAAATCAAACCGTGAAACTGACTTATGAAAATGACATTGGTCTTTGGCCTGAACACCTAAGTGAAGACTTTAGAAGTTACTGGATTGAAAAGGGAAGTGCTAAATGTCGTAATTATGTTGGCAGTGACTTCAAAAACTCAGCAGTTAAGGATGGAGAAAAAACTCGCTATTGTTCAAGAAGCCTTTTTACTAGAAAGCACACATTATCTGGGGAAGATATTGATCTTGGATGGTTATGTTACTCAGAAAAGACTGGCTGTGTTTTTTGCTTTACATGCCGCCTTATGCCACAAACAAAATCAAAATTTACCTCTGGTTTTAAAGACTGGAAACATGCAAGGGAGGCCATTGAAAGTCATAGTAACTCTGAAATGCATAAATATTCACTGACAAGCCTAGCAATTAGAAAATCGCAAAGAGGACAAGTGAATGAAGAATTAGTTCGCCAATATCAATCTGAGCATTACTATTGGAGTGAGGTTTTGCAGCGATGCGTGGATGTACTCATTTTTATTTGTGAACGTGGGCTACCACTCAGAGGTGATAATGAAGTTATTGGATCACCTCATAATGGAAATTATCTGGGTATATTAGAGCTCTTAAGTAAATATGATCCTTTCTTGGCAACACACATAAAGAAGCATGCAAATCAAGGGAGTGGACATGTAAATTACCTTTCATCCACAATATGTGAGGAGTTGATAGAAGTTCTTGGAAAGCATGTTATGTGTACAATAGTTCAGGAAGTTCAGAAAGCAAAGTATTACTCAATATCTGTAGACTCTACACCAGATATATCATATGTAGATCAACTATGCCTAACCATTAGATATGTGCTGCCAGAGGGACCAGTTGAACGCTTTTTAACATTTGTCCCATTACTTAATCACACAGGCAAAGGAATAGCAGATTTAGTTCTGAGTTTTCTTGAAAGTAAGAACATTTCTATTTCTGATTGCCGTGGCCAGTCTTATGATAATGCCAGCAACATGTCTGGCAAGTACAAAGGAACTCAGGCATATATTAGAACAAAGTGTGAATTTGCTGATTTTGTCCCATGTATGGCCCATTCTTTAAACCTGGTAGGGGTTTGTGCTGCTGAAAGCTGCAGAGATGCTGTCAATTTATTTGGCATAATTCAAAGACTCTATGTATATTAATCAAAGTCAACATATCGATGGCAGAAACATCGACAAGCATTACAGGAAAAGCCTGTTGTTAAGTGTTTGTCTGACACACGTTGGTCAGCGCGTGCAGATGCTGTAGAAGCACTATCAAAGGGATATGAACAAAGTATGAATGTATTAGAAAATCTAATGAATGATGACAATCTGAATGGTGAGGCTAAATGTGAGGCTTCTGGTATTATGAAAGAGCTTGATAAACTAGAAACAGTAATTTTACTGGTAACATGGGAAGATATTCTAACTAGATTCAATGTCACTAGTCAGAAATTGCAGACCTCAGGCCTTGACTTTAACACAGCAGTAAAATTGTTAGGGTCACTAAAAGATTTTGTTCATGATTTAAGAGATCGCTTTGATGAATATGAAAAGATTGCTGTAGAAAAATGTGGACACAGTGAGTATGAAGGAGAGCAACGGCGTATTCGAAGAAGAAAGCGGCAGTATGATGAGAGTGATAGTGCAGAAGATGCTCATTTACAACCGAGAGAGCAATTCAGAGCCATGGCGTACCTACCTATCATTGATCAGCTAGCAACAGCACTTGACGATCGCCTTAAGGCATATGAAAAGTTAGGAAAACGGTTTG
>NW_026111266.1:0-19566 GCF_024679095.1 Eriocheir sinensis | reverse complement strand
TGTTTACGATCCTGCTGAGACGTCATCTTAAGAAAATTTAACTGGTCTTTTCAGTGGGTATACGAGCTCCATTTCGGTGAATGGTATCGGTCGTGCAATCTAATCTGTTGACGATCTTAGAATCACCCAAGACTCCAAAGTTAGTGAGATCGTTCAACAATAATTGATTACAAAGAACTTCACTCAACCAACTATTTCGAGGATTAATAGCAGAGTCTGTCCATTGAAGCCCTAATACACGAATCTTGATCCACACGGCCAAAATGGCCATGTCGCCTACACTCATAGCTCTGTCATTTTTTTGATCGTCTTGTATGAGTGTGAACACCAATCGCATGGGTGAGGCCATGAAATAATCCAATGTGTCCCTGCATAAGTCATGATCTGCTCCATCACCTAAGTTAGATGATGTTGCAACATCATCTTCACCGCCGCCGCGAACGTTCGCTGCATCATCTTCACCGCCGCTGCGAACGTTCGCTGCATCAGTAGTAGCAGCACGATGCTTTTTTCTCCGTAACCCTCACCCTCACCCACTTTCAGGTAATGCTCCACTGTGTGCTCCTCCGAAATTTGGAGGTGAAGTTGTAAAACCACCACTTTTTGACTTTGTTCCAAACCCCGACTTATTATCCTGTGACATTATTGTTGTTGCTGTTCTTACAGGTTCGGATGATTCTTCTTGAAAATCCATAAGATCGTTAGTAGTTCCAGATTTAGTATCAGTCATGTTCAGAGTTATGTTAAGAGACCAGAAGACAGAGAGGATATGATGACTCTGCTGTATCCGCGGCGGTTTAAATAGGATCTAGACTGCTGCTGGTGGCGGTGCCTAGCGGTGGTGACGTATTAGATGCTCAGAACATCGATACACGAGTGAATAACTTATATCCGTTGTGTCCAACTACAATTTTGTACATACCAATAGGTACATGCAATAAATTATTTATAAGTGGTTTGGAATCGTCACAGTAGATTGGTCCAGTTTCAATATAAGAAACAACCGTTGGATTATTAGTCACAAATTCACGCGTTTCGCGTTCTACAATCTTCCAGTTTATATTGTTGTGTATCTGCGGTTGAGGTACTACATTACAAATCTGAAAAGTGGCGAGTCTTTCACTTGCTAACAAAAAGTCAGCCACTGGAGCTAGATGTCCTTTGACGAGTTTATCTGACTTGAAAGCTTGGCGATAAGCACGTTTAAAGTCGTTGACTTTACCCAGTGCTTGACGACACGATCGCCAATTCGATGTACGAGTATACGTGTCATCAACATCTGTGTACGACACAGTGGGAAGGTGTCTTACCCATCGCGTTCTGTTTCTGAGTTGGTCCCAATTCACTGCCATAACATTGAAGCTTCAGGTGTGGAGCGGTGGAGATCCTGTAGTAGAAGGAAAATCTTCAGACCCGACCAAAATTCACGCTTGTTGAGATTGGATGTACGTCACGGAGGTTCAGCCAGTGTTGTGCCAGACGGGAGACTATTGGCTGTCATTTACGATCAGAGGACGAACGTAGTGATGGCAACGAAATATTTAGATTTGAAATGGACAATAGACACAGTTAATATAATTGACAAACTAAAAAAGATCGACACGGAAGCTAACAGTCTTGAAGACAATGTATGGAACCGTTACTTGTTTGACAACAACAATTTACTCTTCCTTTGCGTTCAATTGCCTAAATATGAAGATTTCGGAAATGTATTGGATTCAGATCACCCGGAGGATTTTAAACAATAGAAAGATTAAAGACACATCCAAGAATTATATTGAGGATACGACAAATACACCGCCGTCTTTATCCCCAATTGAGAGACCAAAGACACCAGGAGGATGTTTTTCAGAGGACACGGGATTCGAAGAACCGTTGAGTCCTTACGATATATTTGGTTTCATGCGCAGAGGTGTCGCTTCGTCAAGTGCAAGTGCAGATTATGATTCACCTTTCGCATCACGAACGACTTCTCCGCCATCGGTCAGGGAAACAAATAAGAAATCATCAACTACAAAAGAATTTCGCAGCAAACGACGACACCGCCGAGATTTAGAAGACGTCCAAGAAAAAAGAAGCTGGTCAACAAAAGATCAACAGAAAAGACCAAGACTCGAATCTGACAAAAAAGAAAATAGTGAAAGAAGAAGTAGTAGTAAACCAAGTGTAAGTAATCCCAAAACTGTTTTGAATGGAGATAAAGGTGTTTCTAAATCGTATCATAGAGATAGAATTATATCTCATGATGCACCGTTTAAAATTATCGCGTCGTAAATCCCAAAAACTTTGGCAGTTATTTAACGACGCCGAAAACCTGTAACTCCCAGGAAGGAAGCCTTCCTACCGTCATCTTCTCAATCAACACAACGACGACGTTTAACCCCCGATTACAGCATGTTTCTCGAGAAAAAAAATCTACTCTCTCCTATTCCTCCTTCCCCTCCTTCGTCACGTCCACTCGTCCCTAATCAGCAGGTAATATCACCGTCTGTTAGTAAAAATCTGTCTGTCCGTCAAAATATAATTTCTAAAATTTCAAGCAGACATATGCTTGTTAATGATAGTTCCAATAACAGTCTATTTTTTCTACCGTCGTGGTTTGATCTCCGAAATCAATATCTACAACACTCGAATGACTCTTACCTATAAACCATAGGAAGAGTTTACCATAATAGACAAAACAATGTTTTTTGGAATTCTAGCAGGGACAGAAATTTGTTGTCGTCATAATTGATATCCATCAAAGATAGAGCCACGTTCTGTAATAACTGTTGGTCTTCAACACAGGCTGATGATTTGACTTCAGCGATTCTCCGAATGAATTTACCGTAGGAACCGATCATGTAAGATATGTTGTTTAATTTCTTTTCAATGTACGTTGTAATGCCTTGGCTATTAAGTATAAAATTATCTAGGCGAATTAGTTTGTCTTGCCACTCGCCCAAGATTTTGTTAGTTCTTATCTTGGTTTTAACGAGACGTCTGGTGAAAATCAGCGGTGTAAAATTGGTTTGGTTGTCGTTTCTCAGTTTTCCGTTTGACTTGATATCAAACCATGAGAATATGGAAGGTGGATGAGTATGGTTAAACAACAGACCCATGTTAGTATTGTTTATCATCGGTTTAACTTCTACATTAATTGTATCTCGTGAGAGTTTACTAATGTGAATGTAACCTTCCGAGAGTCGTATATCTTCATCCGTTAGATTTCCTACACCCTCTGTTGTTACAGATCCTGAACTCTTTAAACCACTCTTGATTCTAAAATAGGAAATAGGAAATGAACGATTGACTTAACACTCTATTCCATAAGTTCAGCCATATTGTTAAGTGACACTTGCATGTTTCACAAAACTTGTTCGTTAAATGTGACCGTAGTTCTGGTGATTGGGTAAAACGTATAATCTTGTTGAGTTGTGAGACTGTAGTTGGTCAGGGTTTCAATTAGCGACAGATCTGTGATGTGAATCGGGTTAGATGTCAGCGGTGATGGGAGTGGTATTGAGTATCCCAAGAAGTCTGATGTCTTAAAGTGAATCTTAACATCGTTCAATAAATGTGCGTTGTAAAAAGTAATTTCGTTGTTCAAGTTGATTAAGTCGTCATGCATGATACCAGGAGGAATATAACACGCTCCAATAGAAGTTGAAAATAAGGAATAGCTTGGAGGTGTTCCTAAATTTCGGACGAGCGTTAACGTCCTTTGCTCTTTAGGTTTTAAAATGAACATCGAAAGAGTAAAAGGGGTGATAGTGCATTCCTTCCATTCTATTGGAAACTTGTCTAAAAGGACACCGATGTAAGGTCGAGTTAATCTAGCATAACGAACACTTCTTCTACTAGCGTTGTAAATGTGAATTCTGTTATCTCCCTCCGAACAACACGGCCCGGCATACTCCGATCCTGGTAAGACCATCATTTCCTTATCGTTGACATTCGTTGAAAACGTACCACACATTACATAACGAGCATTAGTAAAAGTTTTTCTTAAAGCCTATTCGTCGAATATGTGTTTGAATCGTCGCTATACCGCCGTTGTCAGTTATCATCAACAACCGAGGTCTAACAACGCACGTGTCGATTATGTATAAGTGTAATTTAACACAGAACAGAGTAGTAGAAGTACGAGAATGTGTTAAGGCAGGTACGTTCAATTTACTGCTCCTGTAGATTTCTATGTCGGTCACACGAATTTGAGCGTGCATGTTTATATTATCATCGACATAACGCTCTCCGTACTCCCTTTCGAATTCCTCGTCGGTTAGAAACGACGCCATACTGTGAAGAATTCAAAATAAAGCTTCGTCGAATAACAATTAAGAATTTAAACCTACACAAGCCATAAGCCAGCGGAGGGATATTGAATTAAACATGTCAACAAATAACAAGAACCAACTCTCCCAACCCAACAGATTGAGTGCTGGTGGTTTGATCTTACCTAATCGGTTTGTCGTCAATCCTCATCAAGGAGCTGGAGAATTGGTAGCATTTCGTTACGCTGGAGGCACAACTCCCCAACACTTAGTGTTCCCAGTAGGATCTTCTAAGATCAATTGGTTGACTCTACTCAGGGTTCCATTCGTTTTGGACAGGCTCTAACTCGATCGAAAAATTTACCCAACGGTCCATTAGACCCTAGTATTCGATTGGACGCTCTAGAACTGAAACGTCTTCGTTTCTGGCGAAGTTTAGATTTTATCAGCGAATGTTGCAGATCGTCGGGAATGATTCGTTACGAACCTTTTGCTATTGGTTGCGGTCTGTACGACCGGGAAGCTTTAAACCTGCATCCTAAAAGTGTTCACGAACGTAGTATCTTGTACTTGGGTGATCAATTTCGCGTAACAACACGCTATTAAGTGACATGGTCCACACCCGGGATTTATGGCTCCTACCTGACGCTGTGTATCAGAATCGAAACGACATTATCCGTCGGGTACTGGAAGCAGAAGAGAAGAGCGCTGCTTTGGATTGGGAAGACGCATTACAGCACAACCGAACGAGATTTGAAGGAGACGAATTGGACGCCTCGTCGATTATTGAATCGTCCGTGTTAAATTATCGGAGAGAGGGAGTCGGTAGGTTAAGAAAGAACCGACTGATAGAATTCGCCAATAACGTTCTCACTAAAGAACAGAGAGACAGTCTCTGTGCAACTTTCGTACATCCCAACGAAGGAACATCTCAATCTTTCATTGACGCCTTAATCATTTCTCCCTGTAGAACTGGAGTGTATGAAATGTTGCATTCGTTATTAAAGATTATTAATTTTAGCATTTTGAACACGATTGGTTATGATGCTCATCGCATCATGATGTTCAAAATATTCGTACCGGCTTTACTGGCCGTATTCCTAAGTAACGGGGTTTAGGAGACGTGTTCGAGAACGGTGCTTTTCAACTCAAGTTGTTTCACGACCAATCTGGAAAGACGACCATTGGCAGCATACTTGAACGCAGCGCCATGCGCGCTGATGCAAACAGGCAATCCAAGAACTATGCCAAGTACGATTCAGCTACGTTAAACGGTGAGTTGACAGAGTCATCCGCTGATCTCCCGCTGGCTATTAACATTGGAGTGAGTCTAAAGAAATGTGAATACGAAAAAAAGATTTTGAACATGGTTAATGACAACATCATTAAAATAGCATTGAGTAAAGAAAAAGTGGCATTACAACAAAGACGAGCTAGGAGAATATTGAAACGCAGAAAGTTGTCATCTGACACCGACTCAAAATGTTACCACTCTAAAAAGACCCGAACGAACGTTAGTAACGAATTAGAGGAAATCGAAGATGAGATGGACGAAGAAGAGTATAATGAAGATTGTACTAATGCAGAAGATATAGAAGAGGAAGATCAACCAGATTGCTGTAGTAGTAGAGATGTCGAGGAGGGATGGATATCTGAGAGGAAGAGATGTTCGGATCCATCAAAGATTTGTGGTTGTGTAATAGTGGTATTCATCCTATCGATCAAGCCGAACTCTTTAAAAAATTAACTTTCAGAAATTATAACAAGTTATGGTTGCTCATGTTTGCAAGGGCTATTGAAGTATTTCGAAAATGGTGTGTTCTGACACCTTCTTCTGTTGATCAGTCCTTCTTTTCTGTTAAGTTTAATCATACTGTGTCACAGATTCACGACTACAATGCTCCAACTATGGTTCACCATGCTAAATTTGTTTCTTCGGGTTACAATTAATATTGAAAATATTATCATAGTTCAACACGGTTTCTTCGGGAATGTAGTCACCCAACATAGAGTCGTAAACAATCTTCGATGCATTGTATACTTCAGGTTTGTAACTTTCCAAAGCTGCTGCATCCGATGTATTAAAAAACTGCACAAATTCAGATTGCATTCCAAGATAAAATTGGAGAGTTAATCTGCAAACGTTAGCCTTTACCATTGAAAAGACACTAGGACAGAGCAACAACACATCGATATTCCATCCCTTCGATTTTAAAAAGTTCTTATACAGAATGTAAAACAAATACAGAGTCGAAAAGGTTGCATTCTCGTTAGTGTGGAAACTCTTATTTAAATTTAATTTGATTTGAGATAAATAATCATACATCAATATTGCATTAGTGGTAAATTTTTTGTAGTATCCTTTCCAAAGAAGAGATCGAGTACATTGTTTGGTTCAAGCGTTTCTAACCGATACATCGGATTGGTGATAATTTCATCACCAAGAGAGATTTGGGTGTCTTCAGATATCCAGATAGAGGATGGATCTGATGGACCATAAGCAGGCCCGAGCTCAGAACTATAAGACTCATTGATGACACCAGCTGTTGAGTACTGTACAGATTGGGCAATTAAAATACACGAGAAGGGCCTGCCGATCCAGTGCTATAGTGTAGAGAATATTCACACGATTCCTGAGTATTGAGTACAGCCGACGTGTACTGATTACTATTACCTTCCACAGTCAAATACATGAACCTGTAAGCTGGTGTGTCAACGACTGTCGGACACAGAGGTACACCCGCCTGCTGATCCTCGAGATAATCAGATTGCACTAGCAATGTAATGAAAAGTATAGCATTGGTGGAGTTAATAGTGATTAACTTATAAACTCCACCACCTAGTGACTGCACACGCACGTCCAATCGAGCAGTATTTTTAATATCATACATTGACAAGTCATCTTCTAATCTTCTCATACTGATAGGTATGTTTCCATGATGGTCAGTTGCTACTACGTTAGTTAATTCCTTCGACCAAGTTAGACACACTTTACCATATCGGTTAGGATAATAATTGCTTTCTAGACCTTTTGGTCCACGCAAACCGATTTCACCTTGAGGACCTGTAAACCCATCACTCCCTGAGGCCCTTGTGGTCCATTCAAACCCCGTTCTCCTGGGTCTCCTTAAGACCTTGTGGACCTTGTGGACCTTGTGGCCGGTCATTACTTGCAAGGAACGTTCAGCCCTCCCACCCTCAAAGAGGAAACGGGTAAGACACTCGGCTACCCTTGCACTGGCGCCTTGTCCCAATACATGACGTTGATGGTACCAAAACCCACTGGCGTCCAATCGCACTCGCACGTAACCCGCGAAGAAATCTTAGGCTATGTCGAATTAGTTTTGCAAAATAAACACAACCTCATCGATTACTTTTCGTCTCTAGGAAAACAAGAGACGTGCAACTGTACTTGTGATGTGTTCTGTCCTGTCTTGCACGCCAACGGCAGAGACGGACCTGTCGCAGCTGTACCCAGTCGCGGAAATAGACACAGTCAATTTCTGCTCATGTCCACTCTACCTAAGAATGATCTCAGTTTGACATACACTCTCTTGAAGTTACAGGCTGGTGACTTACATGTTATGAACAGCATTGGGCGTACCGACCGTCAAGGGTCTCGGATCAACCTCGATCATCTCAACATCAACACGGGCTGGGACCTCAACACGAAGGTTCCGTTCACGGCTAATGTGGTCCGCCAAAAGCAGTAACGTGGCATTCACTCCTTATTCGTGTCGACTTCTCAACAGACCTGCTAATTATCTCAACGACGAGAAATTATGGAAGCCCACGAGATTCAATAGGTCCGCAAAGACCATGGGTGCACACAACGGGCACGCTGCAGACATACCTCCTAAATCAGTCTATAACAAAAATAGCATCAATGATATTTACAATCCATCTCTAGGAGACAATCTTGTCGACCAGATTCACAATAAGGCGGTTATGGATGGTCAAGACGGTTCGGTTTCTCGTCGACTAATCGATATGATGGAGAACGCAACAGGCACGTCTCCTTCGACTCTGAACGTTGGGATGTTCAATCCACATGTCGAAGGCAGTAGAGACGTGATTTCCTGCTTTGCCACATCCATATTCACTCATAGACTCTCCACTTACACCGGCCATACAAAAGAAGTGTTGGGAAGTGTTCCAGATTCACCCCTATGAACATTCCTGTAGAACCACTCAAAAATCCAACCATCGACTTGAAATCCGGACGAGTTTCATGGTCAATTCCATCTAGCAGTCATTCTCACATAATTTGTAAGCCGCAGCCGCAGATACTCTCACACTCACATGTCTACGGATTGCCCCGTCACCCACCCCCACCTGTTTTATTCAACAATGTAACCCTTGAAGAAGAGGATGAGGAGAATAAAGAGGAGGATCATTACATGTCCATGAATAATTACATTAGCAGTTCTGCACCCAATGCTTCATCATCATGCATTACACCACCGCCTCTTCCTGAACGCAATATGACCATGTAAAGAGTGGAGGCGATTCATGTGTAACCACAATTCAAACCCAAACCAAAACATAGTTCAAAATGAAACAAAGCCAAAGCATAGTTTAAATAATATTAAGAGATAGATATAGATTTTTTATTATTATAAATTAAATACACAATTTGTTAATGAATTTTTTTTTACCCTTCAATATCTGAAGCTTCGGAAGACTAAAACACACATTCACTTTGATCCCTTAAGGCGAATGTGTGTTTTTGAGTTATGATGCATCCAATTCTTAATTGGAGTGTGAACAGAATCTGAAGCTTCGGAAGACTAAAACACACATTCACTTTGATCCCTTAAGGCGAATGTGTGTTTTTCAGTTATAATGCATCCAATTCTTAATTGGAGTGTGAACATAATCTGAAGCTCCGGAAGACTAAAACACACATTCACTTTGATCCCTTAAGGCGAATGTGTGTTTTTCTGTTATGTTGCATCCAATTCTTAATTGGAGTGTTAACAGAATCTGAAGCTTCGGAAGACTAAAACACACATTCACTTCGATCCCTTAAGGCGAATGTGTGTTTTTCTGTTATGTTGCATCCAATTCTTAATTGGAGTGTTAACAGAATCTGAAGCCTGAAGACTAAACACACATTCACTTCGATCCCTTAAGGCAAATGTGTGTTTTCTGTTATGTTGCATCCAATCTTAATTGAGTGTTAACAGAATCTGAAGCTCAGAAGACTAAACACACATTCACTTCGGTTAAGGTTAGATGACATTTGAATGTTGTCTAAACTCTATCGAAGTGAATGTGTGTTTTAGTATTACTGAGCGTCTGATTATGTGATATACTGTAACTGGTGTCTTCCCATGGACTTTTCTTTTGTCTATCTTTGCGTCCCATTTAATGCAACTGAATGTCATCTAAACTCTATCGAAGTGAATGTGTGTTTTTGTTTTTCGAAGCGTCCAATTCTTATACATTTATCAAGGTGAATGTGTATATTTGTATGACGCATCTTAATAAACTTATATTCACATGTAGAGTAAATATTTAACTTTGAGAATACCAACTCTGAAAATATCAGAAGCAATAAGGTTGGGTCCAATATTTTACATCTCCATGCAAGACAACTTCAATGGCTTATGCTTTAATTTAACAATATGTGAATGAGGGATACACTATATATTCACATGTAAAGTAAATATTTAACTTTGAGAATACCAACTCTGAAAATATCAGAAGCAAAAAGGTTGGGTCCAATATTTTACATCTCCATGCAAGACAACTTCAATGGCTTATGCTTTAATTTAACAATATGTGAATGAGGGATACACTAACTTCAGAATATAAACTTTGCATGGGTATATGTACATCGATAGTACAAAGTGGGGTCCAAATCTTCATGGGGGTGCATACAGATTATAAACTTAATTGAGATGAATGTGTGTCTGCACTACGGAGCGTCCAATTTCTATCTTTGTCGCGACAAACTACCTAAATTCGAGAATATAACTTTACAGATTCCTACTTTCTCCCTCTCTAATAATTTCTAAACCTTCCCCTCAGAAAAACTCAATTTTTAGATTAACGCTTAGGAGACGAAATCGTCAAATATCGGACCCCACTCTAGCTAGTGTTGATCATGAACAGATTCTGACTCTATCGGTGAATGTGTGTCGAGGGTGATAATCACCTGCAAAAAACGAGGGTGTTAATTCCACATATGGAAATGACGGGTGTTAATTGCACATATCATATAGTAGTGACGTAACAATACTGTGACGTAGTCTCTAAATTATCTGCAAAAATAGTAGTGATGTAACAATACTGTGACGTAGTCTAGCAATAACACGAGGGTGATAATCACCTGTAACAATACTGTGACGTAGTCACGAGGGTGATAATCACCTGCAAAAATAGTAGTGACGTAACAATACTGTGACGTAGTCTAACAATAACACGAGGGTGATAATCACCTGTAAAAAAACACGAGGGTGATAATTGCACATGTAGTAGCGACGTAACAATACTGTGACATAGTCTCTAACAATAACGAGGGTGATAATCACCTGTAACAATACTGTGACGTAGTCACGAGGGTGATATTCACCTGCAAAAATAGTAGTGACGTAACAATACTGTGACGTAGTCTAACAATAACACGAGGGTGATAATCACCTGTAAAAACACGAGGGTGATAATTGCACATGTAGTAGTGACGTAACAATACTGTGACGTAGTCTATAACAATAACGAGGGTGATAATCACCTGCAAAAATAGTAGTGACGTAACAATACTGTGACGTAGTCACAAGGGTGATAATCACCTGCAAAAACACGAGGGTATAAATTGCACTAACAATCAATACTGTGACGTATTCTCTAACACGAGGGTGATAATCGCACACATGTAGTGACGTAAGCAATACCTCCTATCGATACATACTGTGACGTAGTCGTAGTTTGGCATATCACGCACTTGTTAATGACGTAAGCGTGGTTATCCAATTTTGGCATGTAATAAAGGTATGCCAAATCAAGCTAAATTTGGACATTGTTGGATTCGGCACGATTGATTGAGATGACGTAAATCGTAAGGAGTGTTATGCTCATGCTAAAAATGGCAGGAAGCATTGCGTGATTTTTAGTCTTGTTGTTAATTTTCCGATCAATTGATAATAAGGGATGGTTGTTAACACATGCCAAATTTGGATATTGTTGTTGACAAGGTTAATAATGACACCAATGACGTAAGCAATAGCGCTGATTGCACATAACACTTACCTCGAAGTCCGCATGACCTTTGGTGACGTAAGCTGCCAGGGGCGTTGACCACACTTACTTACTATAAACACGTCATTATTGCGTGTTGATTGCCAATTTTTTTTTGCATGTCTTTGGCACTGTTTTTTTTTTTGCCATGTTTTGTTTGTATCGACTCGTATTTGGGAAAATCAGTAGCCATGTGTACGAACATTGGTTTATTGATTAAACATTATAAACACCGATATTTACAAGACATGAATTTCCTATAAACAATACACAATCAGCAACACCTATTTAGCACTTATAAGTGCAGTTCTCATACAGATTGATCTTCAATTTATGCGACTGGTTAGTCAACGATGACATCATTTCCATGGGCTGTGATTCATTCATGAAGCCTGGTGACACAATGTGGATATACCCATCGTCGTTCCACATCGTTAATCTCTCACCATCGATGGCCACATTTGGCAACAATATCCTGGTTCTCTTGGCATCAGGCAAGTCGTCAGTATCCTCATTATGACGCTTGGTATTCGCCTTCTTATTACCAGGAACTGCAACCAATTTGCGGGTGATGAGGACACTCGTCTTAACACGCCATAGCTGATTTTCAGTCGTCTCCTCTTCAACGAAGGGAACAAGCTCATTACCGATTGGAATCGACTCCTCCTCCTTCACTGGAACCGACTCCTCCTCTGGAACTGGAACCGACTCCTCCTCTGGAACTGGAACCATCTCCTCCTCTGGAACTGGAACCGACTCCTCCTCTGGAACATCCTCCTCCTCCTCCTCCTCTTCACCAGGTGCGTAGACTGGAATGTCCACCTCATTATCCTCCTCCTCCTCCTCCTCCTCCTCCTCGTTGTTGTTGTCATCTTCTTCGTCATCCTGTTCCTCCTCTTCCTCTTCGTTATCGTCATCCTCTTCCTCTTCGTTATCGTCCTCGTCGTCGTCATCGTCATCCTCCTCCTCCTCCTCCTCGTTGACTACGTCATCGTCTTCAACCGGACTGTACAAGGGGTACCCATCCTCATCGACATTTTCACTGATAACGACTGGATCATACCTGTTATCGATGAACTTGAAGACACCAGGTGAAACCTCTTCTTTGAATGCAGCTGCTTTGTTATTGATGACGTGTGAATCCATGATGTTCATGTCATCGTCCAACAGTGCGAATTCCCTTATGACGAAGGGATGGTGTTGTCTGAAGATCAATGTGGTCCTGCCATGTTGCAATTCGCGGTGGGTGAAGGGCTTTGAGCACACCACACAATCATACTTGTGATAGTAGTCCATGTGCGTGGAAATGCAAAATCGGTGATTCAAATGACCACAAGCTGATTGGAAGACACGTAGACCTTCCTTGAATGCAGCATCGCATGTCACGCATGTCATTCTGTCTGTTGACTTGACCTTGTAATTTGGCATGACACGGGTGTGATCAATCAATTTTTGCACCATTGCATTACACTTCATTTTGAGATTAATGCCAAATAATTGATATGACGAACAGCACGATGTCAGTAGTCCGCGCAGCGTTGTCTTCCTCTTTAGTGGCAGCGAGATCTTTGTAAGCACTTCCCAGGTTGTTAGACAGGTGGTTTTCTGACCTTATCCATAATCCGTGATTGAACCCGAGCGTAATTGGACACGTCACATATAAATGGCTATATGGTTAACGGTAATTAAACACATACTCAAGCGATAACTCTAACTACACCACCGTAACGATGAATGAAACCGTATCCACTGAGGAGTACAACTTGGACAGACGCGAACGCCGCGAAGGTGTAGTGTTCAAGGGCAAAGAACACAGAGATTATGTCCTCTCGTTGCCTAATCATGGATCGTGCTACACCCAACACCCCATCGATGTTGAGGCATACGCTCAGTCGGATCTCGTGAATCGATGCAATATCATTCTCGATGGGATTCAGGTCACGGAAAGAATAAAGATCAGATAGATCTATTGAGAAAAACCTGACTCTATTAATGTACAATGAAGTTAATCCTCTCCAAGTCGCGACTGAGTGCAATATCGTCTTGGATAATGTGCAATTCACAACAGAATACGACAAAGAACAGATAGCAAATTTGAGAGACTGTTTCACCGAATTGATATACCAGCCCTGTGGAAACAGCATCTAAAATCACCACCAAGAACCACGTCATTATGAATTTGTTTTAAGGTTCGTGACAGGCATGCGTCTCCGAAGGTTCACAAGGCAGAATGAATACTGTTATCAAATCTGATGATTTATCTTGGACAACTGTCGATAGCGATCCAGAAGACGATGATGAGAGAGTCAGCATCAGTGGTGGTGAACCAATAGCGATCGGCTTAACATTCAAAACAAGTGATAGTAAAATTTGGTCTGAATGTGTGTCTTTGTCTTACGAAGTGTTCAATTCTGATTTTGTAAGTCTAATGTTTGAGTTAAAGTCTTACTGCTACAAATTCAGAATTGGACACTCCGTAAGATAAAAACACACATTCACTTCAATAGAGTTAAGTCGACATTGAGTTGAGTCTGCGTGTCACCTGTAGCGGTTAACATTTAAAAAAAAATATTATTAACTTTCTCTCATCTTTATTACGCATGTGAGAGAGTATACGTAACTTTGAATCTCTGGTGTGTTTGAATGTCGACTAAACTCTATTGAGGTGAATGTGTGTCTTTGTCTTACGAAGTGTTCAATTCTGATTTTGTAAGTCTAATGTTTGAATTAAAGTCTAACTGCTACAAATTCAGAATTGGACACTCCGTAAGACAAAAACACACATTCACTTCAATAGAGTTAAGTCGACATTTAGTGTGTGCTCGCATTGAGTTGAGTCTGCGTGTCGAAGAGACAACAGCGGCGGTGGCGTCTGTCATTTCATTGGTAGGTGTGTAGTAGTCGTGTTTGTGTGCGTGTGTGTCTTAGCCTTGTATGTGCGGGTGTGTGTTTGTATCATCAACAAGATTATAAATACTTAACTGCGTCTCTACCTTAACAGGCAACCATCATTCATCATTGGAGAAAGAGATAGTTTGGAGCAAGCTAGTCTTCAAACAGTCTACAATCAAAATGACGACGATTCCACACATCAGCCATGCGGATTATATGGAACGTCTCCACACAAAATACATAGCTTATGTGGGTGCTCATACCCACATCGTGGATCGAGTCAAGTTAATTTTTAACACTGTCAGACATCCACCCACATTCCTCTCTTCTATTCCTTGTCTTCGAAATTTAAGATCGTCGACGAGAAATTTATTTTCCAACAAGTTGAAACACTTCACTAGAAATTTTAGGTTACCTGACGATGTGCAATTATTGTTGTATGTTCTAAGTGTCTTGCATCATGAAATACAGACTGTACATGATGTTAGTCAAGAGCGCGGCAATCAATGTATTGATTTCATGAGAGAATTGGGTTACCGACAAAGACGTTTGCCTTCCATTCTATTGGAAACTTGTCTAAAGGACACCGATGTAAGGTCGAGTTAATCTAGCATAACGAACACTTCTTCTACTAGCGTTGTAAATGTGAATTCTGTTATCTCCCTCCGAACAACACGACCCGGCATACTCCGATCCTGGTAAGACCATCATTTCCTTATCGTTGACATTCGTTGAAAACGTACCACACATTACATAACGAGCATTAGTAAAAGTTTTTCTCTTAAAGCCTATTCGTCGAATATGTGTTTGAATCGTCGATAAGATCGCAGGTGTCAGCGTTACGGTTTCACGGGTGCGCATTTCTTTATTCATCGAGACTATGTTTTTCCAATTATAAAATTTAACGATCATTTTTTTTGTTGTCGTAACCATGAGTGTGAATACTATAGTCTTTCGACAAAGAACTGTCACTATCCGTGTTTGCAAAACTCGGTCTGTCTGCGAACCCTACCTTAGTCCAAGTATTGAACCGATCATCTTTATTGACGAGAACCTGTAATATATCATTTTGGCAATCTCTGAACAAGTTACGAGAGCACGTTATCCAGATAAAGAAAGGGTTCCCGTAAACATTCCGCCTTGACGTATGTGTTAACACATCCATATGTGAATCAATGGCTAGTTGTTTAATGCTCGACTCGGCCAACACGACACTGATGATAAAAGCAGCCATTTCCTGGTCTTGCCAATACCTGTTCCATCGCCAATGACAAAACCCCCTCCATAATTGTTCACTCGTATCTCTTCACGAATTCTCGAGTCATATGTTGCGTTTAACAGAGTTTCAACACTCAAAGAAGGACTCCAACAAGCATGTTTGTAGTATTGAATTAAAGCTAATCGTACGGCGTGTACTTGTACTTGGTTAATCGAAAAAGGTCGTGGTAAACTCTTAGGGTACAGGTTACATGCCACTTCTTGACACAAGCGCACCGATGTTAAAGCTTCGCTTTGATAAATTTTAAACGATGGGGTTGGAAACTTAATACAATTTGTTTCACCGTCGTCATCAAATAACTTTGATAATAATATTTTTGTCTTTGGATTCATTTCTATATTTTTCTAACTCACATGTTTTAAAATAAAACTCAGGCACTACTAAAGTTAAAGTTTACATGTAGACTGGAACCCTCGTTCGCCATGGTATAGATATTCAACTGCAATCAACTGCTGTCAACTGTAATTGAATAAAATGATATTAGTTATGGTCGTTGCTGGCAACCACTTCCCTTCTCCTCCTCTTGTAGTGATATGGGGGGGGTTCTTCTGGGCTCTGGACCACATCTCTACACTTCCATTTAGAACTCGAGGAAGGAAGGAAGTGTAACCGTTCCCGAACTCTAGAAATGAATAACGAAAAATATATTACAGACGGTATTAAAAAACTATACGAGTATTTCGAAATATCCAATAAAAATATATTGGAACGAACTCTTCGTTGCTGGGTGGACGCACACCACCCATCACATGAACTCTATTGTTGAATACAGGTATGGAGTCGAACGAAGGTGCGACCTGGTACGTCGTGTGGAGGTTCTCGAGGTGCAACGCTAGCACCATACGGAACTCGGACAAAATATCATCCAACGCGATGGACATGAAACGTATACTCGATCGCAAGGCGTGAGACAGCTTCAATGCAAAATCCCAATGAACGGGTTTGTTCATCTGAATTTCGTCTATTGACTGCATTTCGAGTTTGGAGAGACTCGTGTCTGCAAACTGATCGTGTTCTAGTGTGCGTTCGAACTGTTGCAGATGTGCCTGGTAGACACTCTTGACATACAGGCAACTTTTCTTCAAACCATCTTCAACTCCTTGTTTCAATTCATCTATCAAGGATAAGACTAATTGTTGTTCGTTCGAGAAAACTAATTGTTGTTCGTTAGACATTGTAACGGACAGGATGACACTCTGTATTTGTTTAATATAAAAAAAAAGGTGAAAAAATAAGGTCTTTGATATCGCGGTATAGAACATAAATCACAATTTGTGAAATTAAAAATATCAAAACGTATTCAATCTAGACACAGATAAGAAAGACTGGAGTTAAATATTTCAAATTTAGTATTAAAACAGACTGGTTTGATCCAATATTTCAAATTTAGGACTGGGGTCCAATATTGTATTGTTGTTGTTGTTAGTGTTATCCTTTTGTCTTTATAACAGAAAGACTGGGGTCCAATATTGTATCGTTACTAAGTATGTGCCATGTGTTACAATCCCCATGCAGCAGGGAAAGCGGGTAGCGTCCAATTCTGATTCTGGTATATCCGAAACGGACACATCGACATTAGATCTTGAGTCTTTTCTCTTTTCTTAGATGAAAATGGTAGCTTAGGATAATTCAACCTTTTGTCTATACAACAGAAAGACTGGGGTCCAATATTGTATCGTTGCTAGGTACTGTGTGCCATATAGCGTCCAATTCTGACTTTGGCTTGCACTTTGAATCTTCTTTCTCATTTAACTTTTTTTAGATGAAAATAGCTATATTTCTTTGGTTTTGAAGTGTTTAAAAATTCTATACTTCAAAAAATGTATCAAATTCACACTGCTCAAAAAATATAGTTCAGGGTAAATAAATTATAAATATAATGTATCTGATTCGGATGTGTAGAATCGGACGCTCAGTAAGGCAAAGACATAATTCACCTCAATGAAGTTTAGACGACATTCAGACATCAGAATTGGACGCAATATAGTACAAAGTCACACATTCACCTCAATGGAGTTGAGACGACATTCAATGAAACTCTAAACTCTGTTAAGGAGAATGTGTGTGTTTGACTTATTGAGCGTCCGATTCTGATGTCTATTAAAGTTAGAATTGGACGCTACATAGTACAAAGTCACACATTCACCTCAATGGAGTTGAGACGACATTCAATGAGACTCTAAACTCTGTTAAGGTGAATGTGTGTTTGACTTACTGAGCGTCCGATTCTGATATCTATCAAAGTTAGAATTGGACGCTACATAGTACAAAGTCACACATTCACCTCAATGGAGTTGAGACGACATTCAATGAGAATCTAAACTCTGTTAAGGTGAATGTGTGTGTTTGACTTACTGAGCGTCCGATTCTGATGTCTATCAAAGTTAGAATTGGACGCTACATAGTACAAAGTCACACATTCACCTCAATGGAGTTGAGACGACATTCAATGAGAATCTAAACTCTGTTAAGGTGAATGTGTGTGTTTGACTTACTGAGCGTCCGATTCTGATGTCTATCAAAGTTAGAATTGGACGCTACATAGTACAAGTCACACATTCACCTCAATGGAGTTGAGATGACATTTGAATGTTGTCTAAACTCCATTAAGGTGAATGTGTGTTTGTCTGTTGTGATGCATCCAATTCTTAATACGAGTGTTAACAGAATCGGAAGCTCTGGAAGACTAAAACACATTCACCTCGGTTAAGGTTAGATGACATTTGAATGTCGTCTAAACTCCATTAAGGTGAATGTGTGTTTGTCTGTTGTGATGCATCCAATTCTTAATTTGAGTGTTAAGCAACTATTACATACTATGTAACAGTATTGTCAAAATCGGAAGCTCCGGAAGACTAAAACACACATTCACTTCGATTCCTTAAGGCTAATGTGTGTTTTTCTGTTGTGATGCATCCAATTCTTAATTGGAGTGTTAACAGAATCAGAAGCTCCGAAAGATTAATACACACATTCACCTCGATCGAGGTTAGATGACATTTGCACTCTTGTACTTTGTGAGTCCTGGTGAATGTTATTTAAGTTTTTGTCTTGTGAACTTACACTATCGTCTTAACTCTATTGAGGTGAATGTGTGTTTTATCTTAGGAAGCTTACAATGTATAACTCAATCAGTGTTACTCATTTCGGGTGTTTAAAACCAAAGCTAAGTCTACATTTTTATTGTTAACCTTTTTTTTTAAATGTACAAAATAATGTCTTACTCTTTCAAGTGCACTTGGTTATACATGACTTCCATTAATAACCAAATGTAATAAGAAAGTCACCAAGTTAGATTTAACAGCAGCAAGCATAGTGTCAAGTGTGTCTGCATCCTTGCAACGAATTCCGATTTTCTGCACTGTCAATGTAGCGCTAGTTATATCAGACGTCGTCTCGTTGATTGCTTTCCGGTCAAACGACGGAATGGTTACGGTGTGTGTCGTTACTTGCTTGTGATTTGTGTGAGTCGTTTTAAATGTGGATGTCGGACCTGTGTGAAGCACGACATGATGTGCTGACAAGTGTTCAGCGTCCTTGTCCGCTGCAACCACAAAAGCCGACACGTCACTAACGTTTGAATCGTCTCGAGAAACCGTAACACACGTTGGTGTTACCTATGCCGAAGACAAAATTTAATTTAATCGTTGGACAACCTTGCTTTTTCATCCTGCATAAGATTTGATTTTCAACATCACTAGCTTTTAAACTCCTAAGGATGTTGCGGTCTGATCGTTGACCGGCTTCAACCTGAGCTAAGATGGACATAACCGCTGATACTAACACAGCACCTGAATACTGATCGAAATCGTAATACACTTGAAAGCAGAATCATTACATAAATTAAAAAGCAAGCAGTCAACGCTCTTAAGAGAAGTGGAACTCTAGTGACAAATATGA
>NW_026111265.1:0-19614 GCF_024679095.1 Eriocheir sinensis | reverse complement strand
TCTTCTTTCGATATTTTCATGCTGACTGCTCTTCTGAACTTGCTAACGGCATGCCTCCCCCTTACGCGGCCCCGCTGCACTCGACTATCTATCTACTCTAACTCATCCCTATACTGTCCAAACCCCTTATGCAAGAGTAAACCAGCATCTTCATGTTAGCTTCATAATTACATGTACAAATAATTAATGTATTTCACAAAAAAAAATTGCACTTGGCTCAGGAAATATTTCTGATTTAGCATTACACATTAAATCATGTGAGAGGACAATATGAACACCCTCATCATGAAGACTGTGGAAAAACTGCTTATCTCTCTCTCTCTCTCTCTCTCTCTCTCTCTCTCTCTCTCTCACACACACACACACACACACACACACACACACACACACATTTACATAGAGAGAGAGAGAGAGAGAGAGAGAGAGAGAGAGAGAGAGAGAGAGAGAGAGAGAGAGAGAGAGAGAGAGAGAGAGAGAGAGAGAGAGAGAGAGAGAGAGAGAGAGAGAGAGAGAGAGAGAGAGAGAGAGAATATATATATATATAGATTTATATATATAGATTTATATATCAATATATTGAGATATAGATATATATATAGATATATAGATATCGATAGTTATATATATCCAGAGAGAGAGAGAGAGAGAGAGAGAGAGAGAGAGAGAGAGAGAGAGAGAGAGAGAGAGAGCACCATATGAAGCGTTAAGGGGCAATACATTTTACCACATAAAGGCCCTTGCCTTACTTGTGCTCTTAGGAGAGCCTTCCACCGCCACGAGAGAGCGAGCGAGCGTTTGTGTGTGTGTGTGTGTGTGTGTTGTGCGAGCATGTATTCTTTAATGGCAGTGGATACGCACAACGAGTGTCTTTTTTTTCTCTTGAGGGTCCCTTTTATCCTGTTACATCGGACTTGCTTGATGCCCGGACTGGGTAAGGCATACGTAAGGAAATGCCAAACATAGCTGGATAGTATGTCCGGCAATAGAGACTCCAGATTTTATCCGGGAAATCCGATATCTGGGAAATCGACGGTCGTGTGTAATTTAGCGTGAAAAGATTAGAAAAGGTTGAAAGTGTAATGTGACGAATCGACATTTGTTCGATACCAGTTGTTTCAGGTTTGCCTGTGTTAATATATAATGCGTAAAAAATTAGCCTTTTGTTTCACTACAAAATACTTTAGAAGTGCTTCTTTTAACTGAATTACTTTTAAATAAGATTAAAAATCAAACACACACAAAAAACATGAAGGTATAAAAAACACAATAAAAACAATTTGTTTGAAAACAAAAGGGTTATCCACAACCCTGTTCAATTCAAAGCAGCAACCAGAACAGACACGAGTGACAACGAACTTCCGCTCAAAAAAAAATAAAAAAATGAAAACCTATTCTTTTGAGGGATATTATAATCGGTTTTAAAATTTTTATGTTTATGTATGTAGAACTTATTTATCATTATGATGTAAAACTGCATTTTCTTATGGCAAATTTAATCATGTCAAAAATAAACTCAAAACAATTTTTTTTTTTTTGGTGGGGGGCCCGGATTTGGGGGCTGGTTCTTTCATGTTAACCCTGATCTGTGCGGTTAGAATATCTATGTAAAACTATGTAAAACTATGTAAATCTCTCTCTCTCTCTCTCTCTCTCTCTCTCTCTCTCTCTCGATGGCCAACATAGTTTCCACAGTTTCCTCCACTTATCCTGTGTTCACTCTCCCCGTCGTCTGCCATCTCACTTCTTCTCAATACCTCCTTTTCTCCTGCTTCTCCTAATTCTACTCCTCCATCTCCATCGTTTGTTACACCTTCTAGAAAGTGTTGGAAAAGTGCTCTCCTGCTTTTCTTCACACCCTCCTTCCACCCCCACCCAAAATACCACCACCGCCTCCTCCTCCTCCTTCTCCTTCTCCTCCACCTCTTCCTCCTCCTCCTCCTCATCTGTTTCTTCCTCCTCCTCCTCCTCCTCCTCCTCCTTCTCCTCCTCCTTCTCCTCCTTCTTCTCCATCTTCCTCCCCTTACTCCTCCTGTTTCATCTCCTCCTCCTCCTCTTTTGCCTCCGGCTCCTCCTTCTTCCACTCCTATTCTTCCTCTTACTACTACGCAATATATACCAGTGAAAGAGAAGAAAAGAAGCAAAGGAGAGAAGGCCTGAGTGCCGTATTTTACCTGTGTTAATGAAACGAGTCAGGTGAGACCCAGGTAATTAGATGGGTGAAGAGTGTGTGTGTGTGTGTGTGTGTGTGTGTGTGTGTGTGAGAGAGAGAGAGAGAGAGAGAGAGAGAGAGAGAGAGAGAGAGAGAGAGAGATCATATATATATCTATATCTACATACGTATCTATCTATCTATATATATCTATATCTATATCTATATATATATCTATCTATCTATATATATATATATATATATATATATATATATATATATATATATATATAAACTCTCTCTCTCTCTCTCTCTCTCTCTCTCTCTATATATATATATATATATATATATATATATATATATATATATATATATATATATATCGACGTCAGAGAGTGAGGTTGTGCAGGAGTGCTTGCGATACTTAAAAAAAAAAAAGTCAGAAGAAACTCTCAAAAATCTGTATTCTGGTCTCTTTTCTGCTCCCAAGTCTAACGTGATGGCATGTAAAACACGATCTAAGGACGTTGTATTTCTACTGGAGACGTCCCCAACATCGTCATTCCCGGGGAATCGTCTTCTGTCGAGAGGCGAGGTTCTCCAGGTGTTTTTGTTCCACCACAAGATCCAGAAGGAGGTTCTTCTTGCTGCAGCAGCTTCTACCGCTGAGAAGGTGGTCTTGGAAGTGTGGCGACGTGCGAACATTCCGACGTTGAATGTGTCGTGGGTGAAGAAGATCTTCAAACTTTACGAGGAGTACGGCGCCTTGGCGAAATCCAAGCCACGGAAGACAGAGACGGAAGAAATGAAGAGATGCATCTTCAGAGACAGCCTCGAAGACATGTTCGACATCGCGCATTCCAAGGCTGAGGTAACACTGGCTGGAATTTTCCTATCAGTAAGCCCAGTATCAAGGTATCGTTTGGTACATTCGGCACACTATAACTCCTACCTACAAATTGTTAATTGTTAAATGCAATAGATATAATATTTTTAAACTTACCTGATATGAAATGTGCACTGCACAGTCTATCGTGATTTGAAGGCTGCCAGACCTTGGACTGTGAGCCATGAACTGCTGCTCTCTTGACGGCATTTATCCACAGTTCTCTGCGATTTATGGCCGCTTCAAGCTCGCTTTTCTTCGATGTGGACTTTTTAGGAAATCTGTAGAATGAGACATTGTCTCTACCTTCCTTATTTGAACAGCCAAAAGCACAACACCACTTAACCATCGTTGCGGCGTTCGCGGTTGCCACGGCCAGTCAACGGTTTGTTATTGTTTACATGGGATCGTGACGTCACGTGCATACCATCTATTCACAAACACTTCGGGACCTCAGCCCGGACGGGCAACCGAATCATCAACCCATCCCGCAGCGCTATAAGAAGGCACGCCCACACACAAGACCACCCACTCCACAGGAACTTATTATCTGTCCTGGACAGAGCTCGGTTTACAGCTGACGTGGCCATAATGGAAACCTTACACACTGTCATGAATTCCTTATTCCAAGAATAGACGAGTGGAAAATTCCGTGGAAGTCCCCGACATTTTTATTTAGAAGGCGGAAAATAATTCCTTGCTCCCAGACCCAGACCCAGACTTGCGTGGGTGAGGCTTATTCAAATACTTTATCGTCTATTGCTGCCAATGCTGAAATATTCGTGGGATGCATGACCCACTATCACTTAGTGCATGGTGTTAGGTTATTAATAAATAATAACCCATAGCCGTAAGGGCGTTAGATTAAGTGTTATCCAGAGCAAGTCAAGAGATATCAGTTGCGGGGAGTGCTGACATCATGGCCGCCGGGCCAGCCGGGGCGAGCGGCGGTCGCGACCCAGCCGCAGCCTACTTCTCTGAGTGACCAGAGGTGCTTCCCTCTACCTCCCTCTCCCGCACCACGTGTTTACATCGTGGTGGTCTTCCTACCACCTGCAGGCATCCACAAGTCAGGTGACTGTGTGCTTCAGGTCAGGGAAGCCCTGGGAGGTTACGAGATGCGTGTTTGCTCTGTGGAGCACCTTGGGAGGTTACGAGAGACGGCGTGTGGCTGGATCCAGGACTTCATTGCGGGCGGTGATCACCACGTGGCATCAGCGGGCAGCCTCCGGCGCGCCCAAGCAGACTATAGAACAGGAGAGGGGGCCTCTCTCTCTCTCTCTCTCTCTCTCTCTCTCTCTCTCTATATATATATATATATATATATATATATATATATATATATATATATATATATATATATATATATATATATATATATATATTTACCAGGTAGATATAGCCTGACTGCATGTCATGATTAATGCTATTATTGTACCGGAATTATATTACTTTCTCTTCATCTGTGGGAGGCTACCAGTGGTTAGATGTGTTTTATGTGTTTAACCTTTCTGTATACATACTGGAATGAACCAAGGTTGTAGCCCTACTGCCGTTCTTTAAAAACAATGTGATCATGTTTTTCTTTCAAACTCATTGTTTTAGCACGCACGCTGACTTCCATCAGTAATGATTTACATTGAATCATTGGTTTGTAGGGGGAAAGAGTGGGTGGATATAATTATCTCGGTCTAACTTATACTGGTTATTATACCACTATTCGCAGCTGACAGCTCCGATTGCAACGCTGCCTAGTTCAAAAATCATAACACCGCCGCGGCCGCCACGTTTACCAGCCGTTTACCCTTTGTGGTGATAAAGAGGACACAGCCTGGTGTGAAGCTACATTTATTCCGGGAAGATGGCAGACGGGGGTAAGTGATGTATATAAATAATGATAATGTGGAAATTCTAATCATTTTCACTCTGATTGCTGTTCTGAACTTGCTAACTGCATGCCTCCCCTCCTCCCGCGGCCCCGCTGGCCGCTGCACTTGATTTAAACACATGAACATAGGGAGACTGCAAGAGGCCGAATGGCCTACACACGGCAGCTCCAGATTCCCCCCCACTACCACCTGTCAGCCTCGTCCACGTAGCTATCCAGTCTACTCTTAAAACAAGCTATCGTCCCTGCACTCACTATGTGATTGCTGAGTCTATTCCATTCCCCCACCACCCTATTACTAAACCAATGCCTGCCCATTTCCCTCCTAAATCTATACTTTTCTAATTTAAGTCAATTACTGCATGTTCTATCCTGCTCTAGCTCATCCCTATACTGTCCAAACATCTTGTGCAAAAGTTAACCAGCATCTTCACTCTTTCATCCCTTACAGTCTTACACTGATAAACTCTGGAACAGCCTTCCTTCTTCTGCATTTCCTCCAACCTATAACTTGACCTTCAAGAAGAGTGTATCAAGACTCTACTTCTGTCTGTTTGGGAGCGGTGAGTAGCGGGGCTTTTTTTTTCTAGTATGCTTTGTTGCCCTTGAGCTGTCTCCTTTGTTTAAAGAAAATAGTGATTAAATAAATAGAAGCTGGCCACCAATGCTTCCAACACATTTTGGTGCCATATCTACAAGTGGCTGGTGACTGTAAGTATCTCAGCAACCTGCATGCATCTATGCCATTCCTATCACGGTGCATGGAGCAAGCTTCACATAACACTCGGACAGAGACAGTTCAATTATGGTTATATTTCAGACTCAGTTTATTGCTCAGTCTATTAGGTGCAGTGCTGTTAATATTGTTAGTGGTAGTATTAGCACAGTTAATGTATTTATTTTCATTAATGTATCAATATTTATTTATTATATTATTAGTGTTTGAAAATTCTAATACTAGTATTAAGATAAACAAAAATATCAGAAATATATTTATATTCATTAATGATTATTGCTTTTCTTATTATTTATTCCTTCAATGTCCTGGCACTTTGACATCTAGTGCTTTTCCGTCTAGCAGCCAAAATTGTGGTCTTTCTGAATGTGTATGTCCTAAGTCTTCATTGGTGTAACTAGCTATATAACATCAAAATCTGCATCTCTCTCCCTTCTCACCCAGTTGTCCCCGTACATCCTTTCAGTATCCAAAGAATTTCAATTTACCTCTTGTAATCACTTAACCAATGCAATCAGCGAGTTTACAACTTCACATCATACCTCGTAACTATTCACTTGGCAATCCTCATCTCTATATTTTACCGTGTGGACATACTCTTTCCTTCCATGTTCCACTGTCGTATGTTATTCCACATCTTACACAACCACATCCCAACAGATCCGAACACGTTCGGTATCATCCAAGAGAATGTGGCAGCTGAAGAGGAGAGTCCAAGAAAGAGGCCAAGGGTGAGGCTGAATGAAGACATTTAGCCACCCCCTGAGGTACGTGGCAGCATCCAACCCTCTTGCTGAGCTGCAGGAGTGTGCTCCCCATTGCACTGCACCAGCTCCATGTACTGATTTCGGTAAGAATACTTCATCTAGTGCAGTGGTTCTCAAACTGGGGGTAATTACCCCCATGGGGGTAATGAAGCCGTTTCTGAGGGGTAATGAGGTATTTCTAAAATTAAAAATACTTTAGAGTAAAATTCAGTAAATTGATAAATAATAATAAAGTAGAAGTGCAGTTTTTTTTAACAAAACTGCATACCCAATCCTGCGAATGCATATAATTTTTTTGGGGGGGGCGTAAACCCCCTTTAAAATATTCGTATTCTAATGAAATTTCGCCCATATGTTCCCTCCGGTTAGTAAAGCATTATGTAAGAAATTTCATTAGAATACGATAATTTTTTCCCTTTCTCAATTTTTGGGGGGGTCAATTCCCCACTCCGTAAACCCCCTTTAATATTGAGGTATCAAAAAACTTTATAGCCCACGACACTCACATACCCCAAATTGACAAAATGTGTGAAGTTTCATTGATATCCATCAAGAACTCTAGGAGGAGATGCGTGGCGGACAAGAACTCGAGGACAGACGGACAGACGGACAGACAGACAGACGGACAGACGGACAGACGGACAGACAGACGGACGGACATCCGGCACCCACTATGATCGGGCCGAAACGTCAAAATCGAAACCTAATCCTGCTCTCGCAGGATTGATAAAAACATGTAAATTAAAGAATTATAAAATAATTGTAAATGAACAGGAATGGGGGCTAGGGGTAATTGTCCTCTACCTCTGCGCTGTCAGGGGTAACAATGTCAGAAAGTTTGAGAACCACTGATCTAGTGTTTGTTGAATATTGTGTTATTAATCTAATTATGACTTCACAAAATAGATTGTGCAAGTCACTTAACACATGCCCTGCACAACATCACTTTTAAGTTGAAGAATTCCTTCATATGGCTGCTGATTTGTGTATCCTGAAATGATTGGATATTGATTGTCTTAACATTTTTTTTTTTTTTTTTTTTTTTTTTTTTTAGTCCATGATCACTGAACCATGTTACGGTATGTCTTTGGGTGCAGATCCAGGGAATAAGTTTGGGGTGGGGGACGTTAGACTTTTTGCGGGTGGAAGGAGCATTAGCATTACCGATTAGCCATTCTTGGCAGTCCTGGTCTTAAAAAACTGGTGGACTGACCTAAATCAATGGGTATAACGGCCTGGACTTTGTGCCAAAGCATTCCTGGGCGGCCAGTGTTCCTCTTCGGATCCGAATGAGACGCCTGATCCCTCTGAGAAAAAGCATTGTTTTAGCCGCAGCGCGCTTTTGAGCTAGTTTTCCTGTATCACTCAGGATCATGGGGAGGGGGGGGGGGGGGACCGGGCCCCCTGGGCCCCCCTTGGATCCACCAATGTAGCTATGTCTTATAATATATCTATCCATTACAGTCTGATGGTGCATCCTTCTAGGTTGTCAAGTTTTAGTAGCTACTCATGAGAAGTATTCCATAATGATCATTGATTTCCAGATGCTTTGCACTAAAAAAAAAAAAAAAAAGTGTCATTAAACCTGCCGCAAATAATAATCAGCTATAGTCAACTCTTGCTTTAAAGAACCAATATGGAGGAAGGGGGTGATGTTATGTCCAAAAATCTTTTTCATCTGAAGTATCCAACCTTTTTGTGTATAACAAACCTTGTTTGTTACATGAACTTAAAAGTTCACAATTTCCATACATGATTCTTTTTTCCTTGTATTTGATGATTAATCCTGATATGTATTTCCATTATCAACAGGTAATATATAGTAACAAGACAATAATACACATTATAACAATGTATATATTATAGTCCAATGAGTGCACGAGATCATTTACCTCATTAATGACGCCAAGTCCGGGAGTCCTTCCCTAAATTTTTTGCCTGAATTTGTGACACCAAGTATAATAACTAATTTTAGTGACCATTTGCATCCATTTTTCACTTTGATTAAGAAATTGCCTCTCAACAGGGTGTGAACTCGATGGGATTGGAGAAAACTCGACTCGGCCATCAAGCTCACCACAATATAGTAAGGAACCTCTTGTTCTCAGCGATAATTTACCCTCTTTAGTTACTATTCCGTGTTGCTTTAATCACAACTAATGTGTTGGAAACATTACAGCTTAATAACATACCTCACATCTCTGCATACAAATTGAGTTCAATATTTAACTGTTACACCAGTAGGCTACATATCTTAAAAAAAAAGGTATGTAAAAGGGTTGACATTTTGAATGATATATTTAAACTATTATGTTTCTATGGCTGTAGTATCGTTACGATTAGTCGAGTGATCAGCACATGGGTCTTATGTTCTTGATAGCATAGGTTCAAATTTTGCCTTTGGCTGGCAATTGATAGTAACAGTAGTGTCCACAGATACCTGCCTGTTTCTTGTTTATCCTGTTCCACTTTAAACCATGACTGGCCAATCTTTGAAGAGGTAGCATAATCTTAAAGTGCCACTAAAAAACCTTTGTCCATTCTTCTGATGTGATCCTTTTTTTTCCCCACCCGCCTATAGCGCCGGTAGGCTTTCTTCAGGGGCCTGGCGGTCGGCCCAGGCCCGTCATGGTGCAGGCAATTTTTTTTATAGTGGCGCTATTTATTATTGGCCCATGCTGCCCCCCGGAACTCATTCTTGATTCACTTGGATGGTTTAGCAGGGCTTAGGTATGACTAACATCTGAGAAACAGGGAATTTTTGTATTGTTAGTGTGGCAACACATTGACAAACGTTTTAGTATGGACTGAACATCAAAGATATATATGGTAAATGGGTGTTTGTAGATCTTGACATTATATCTGTCAAGAGTCCCCAGTTGTATCCTCTCCCCCATCTCCTGAAAATATTACTCTTGTCAGGCAATCTAAGTGAAGCCTTCCATCGAAGCTGGCGTGCAGACATAATGTCAATGCTTAGATTCACTGTCCTTATAGCACTGAATATAATGCAATTACATGCATATATTTTATTATTTAGAATTGTGATTAATTGTGATGAAATATTTTAGCTTGTATTTTCAGACATGAAAAGTGAAAATTGCTGCACACAACAGTCTGTCGTCTGCACCGGGAGGCAAGGCAGCTCAAAGCCTAGGCTGTTACAACTTCTGGGCAGTTTTTGCCCAGAGCCAGCAATTTTTTAGATCCAATAGGGGTGGATTTTTTCTAAGGTCAGGTTCAACATGCTGCAAGATGCCAAGATCTAAGCCTAGTAGGAGATATGGGTTACAAGAGAGGAGGTTTGCTCTGGCCTTATACTATCAAAGTCCAAATGCTAATAGATTTCTAAGCACAGTATTTCACTTGCCTTCAGTTTCAACACTTCACTCATGACTCAGGGGTATTTCAGTACATGTTGGCTGGAGCAAACAGACTGACAGCCCTGCAGCAAAGAGCACAGGCTTTGTCAAAAGAAGAGATACTTCGTGGGATTTGCCATTATTTAGTATTACTCTTGTTACGCCAAGAATATTTTTCCATATACTTTGCTAAATATTGCAAGTAATGCACCATTGCTGGTCTTGCCTGTTATAAATCAGATCTTGTTCAATTAACAAGCTTTGGGTGTCTGCCACTTTCCAGTTGTAATGCAAGGAGTCACTTATCTCCCCTGCCAGATATCACATGTAATGCACCATTGTTGGTTTTGCCAGTTATAAATCAGATCTTGTTCAGTTAACAAGCTTTAGGTGTCTGCCACTTTCCAGTTGTAATGCAAGGAATCCCCTGCCAGATATCGCATGTAATGCACCATTGTTGGTTTTGCCTGTTATAAATCAGATCTTGTTCAACTCACAAGCTTTGAATATCTGCAATTGTTTATTTCAGGGTAATGCTTGGAAGCATTTGTTCTCTGCCCTACCCAACAGTATGCAATGCTTCATTGTGGATTTTGCCTGTTATATTTAATCTTGTTCAGGTAACAAGCTTTCGGTGTCTGCCTTACCTAATAATGTGCTGCAGTGACACTTGTCTTGGTTTCATAATGTGAAATACAGCATGTAATTTCATCACACTAAGTGTCTATCATCACGTGTCTGGCATCATTAATGTGGCTTCCAGGAGTAATCTTGTTTGTATTACAGCATGCAATGTCTTTTTTCTGCTTTATATGATATACATAATCACATAGGTATGATTTTTTGTGACAAAATGTAATGACAGTTGATATTCTTGACTAATGCCTCATAAACCTTGTGAAAAATTATGCTTTTTTGGAGGGGGAGGGGGGCAGAGAATGGTTTGTTTGGATGGCCAGTTCCAGGAGTTTGATATCAAATGATTTTATTACATCCAACTTTAATGTGTGCTTCCTGCAATAAATGCTACATGTTTACTGATGTAGCCTATGAAATACATATCACTCTCTGCCCTGTAATTTGGTGTGTCACATACTGCAGCATAAATTTCCTGCTATTTTCTTACACTATGAGTTGCCTTATTTTGTCTCATTTGCTTTTATCATATGTGCCTCCGCTGCATAGTTGTGCATGCTGAGCTTAATATCTTCATGACCCTGACACCAAGGTCAGAGCTTGTGAGATCATACCGTGTCCTACATCCCATTTTCACCTCCAGGCTCGGCTGTCTCCCAGGACCACCAAGTAATTGCATTCCATTTAAGACAACTCGTGTGTTACCTTCTTCATGTCCTCCATCATGTATTTCATCATGTTTTATGATGCTTTGCTCATATACTGACGTGCCTTGCAACATTTTTATATAGTTTTTATTATATATAACGCACCATTGTTGGTTTTGCCTGTTATAAATCGGGTCATGTTCAGTTAACAAGCTTTGAGTGTCTCCCATTGTTTATTTCAGTTGTAATGCTTAGAAGCTTTTGTTCTCTGCCCTGTTCAACAATATGCAATGCTTGCCATTATCTGGCACTTATACAGTTAGTATGATATTTTTACTCAGCTAAGAGCATGTTGCAAAAGGTAAAGGTACGGTTGGGGGCATACGCTGTAGCAGCGTGTGGCCTCAGTGCTCATCTCCGTAACATTGGCCGTTGAGCCTGTGGTGTTAGGGAACCCATTACCCTGGGACACAGGACCAGTGTGACATCCGGGTTACCACATATATATATATATATATATATATATATATATATATATATATATATATATATATATATATATATATATATATATATATATAGATATATATATATATGCTTTCACTTACACCATATTTTTCCTAAAATAACAAATTGATATAGTGTAGATAATACCTAATAAAACATAAGAACAAATATATTTTTCTTTACCCCATTAGTAAATCATTTTACAATAATGGAAAAAATAAGTAAAGGCTGGATAGGGTGCTGTGGCAGGTACTTTAAAAGTAGTAAAGCTACCCTGAAAAGTGACGTTTTTGGTGGGCCCCAATAGATGGCGATACTTCCGCACGCTCGAGGAATTACTACATTCCACTATCTCTTGGTATATAGTCTCTTAGAAGCAGACTGAAGGGCTGCAGGTGACGTCAATGCGCAGAAGCGGAGAATTCTGGTACGAGGTTGAGAAGACCTGGTATATCCCACACTGCCCCGTGCTGCGTATTTCCGTGCCCCACACCGCGCGCCGAATAAATTTACTAACCAAACATAACGTAACCCAACCTACCTAACTGGGGGCTTAGCCATTGCCGTCTCGATATTGAGAAGGCCTGACAGCTCAAAGTATGAGTCATCCAAGTTAGGCCGAGAGTGTCCCGCGCTCTCCAATTAAAATGTTATTTTATTGTGTTTTAATGCATATCTTTGTGGAAGATATATTTTTCTGTGATAAATAAAGATTTTCCAACATTAATATCTTATAAACATCATCAAATTAGACATAGAGAAGAGGAAATAAATAAGATATAGTATAAGGAGAGGGATAAATATTCACATAAAAAATCATAAAAATACATTGACAGTCGTAGCTGGGTACTCCTATTAAATTGATTTGTCACCGTTTCTAAACATCTCTTTCTGACATTCATAACGCTGTCGCTATATATATATTTACTATTATTCAACAAGCCGATCCTCCATCCTTATACTAGACAACTCAGTCACCTGGTATCTGGCAACTACAACTGCTACAACCCCGTAATAGTGGAAACTATTAACAAAAGTGCATAGAAAAGCAAAGTCAGGGGAAGAAAAGAACAGAAAAACACCTAGGTTGGGTGAAATGTATAAGTGTGCACTGTGAAGTGACTAGTGCATGGTGTGAAGTATAGAAGTGTTGAAACGGAGGATTTAAGAAGTGCTACAAAGCTTTAAAGGTAAAAAGAAGATGAAGAAGAAGAATGAACAAATGCGTGAACAAATGCGTGAATAAGTGAAAATAAGTGACTTTACTGCAGTTAGGTAAGTTACATAAGACTGAAAAGGAACGTGTGTGAATAAGAAGAAAAGAGGAACGATCGAGAGGAGGAGGACCTAAGAAGTGATACAAAGCGTTACAGGTCAAAAGAAGAAGAAAAAGACGTTGCCAGATAGCAGCAGTTGACTGGTTACCTAGTATAGGGATGGAGGATCGGCTTGTTGAATATAGTAATTGTAACGAGTGTGTCTTGTATGTCAAAAAGATATTTAGAAACGGTGACGAATCAAAATAGCAAGAGTCTACTCTGTTACGACTGTCAATGTATTTATATGATTTTTTATGTGAATATTTATCCCTTTCCTTATACTATATCTTATTTATTTCCTCTTTTTTATGTCTAATTTGATGATGTTTATAAGATATTAATGTTGGGAAACCTTTATTTATCACAGAAAAAATATATTTAACACAAAAATATGCATTAAAACACAAAAAATAACATTTTTGTTGGAGAGCGCGGGACACACTCGGCCATACTTGGATGACTCATAGCCAAAGAATCCAGCAAGCTGTCAGGCCTTCTCAATATCGAGACGGTAATGGCTTAGCCCCCCTCCACCCCCTTAATTTGTGTCGGTACCGATACTCACAAACACCTGGCTATTTTCCATTACATTTCCGTCCTGCTGGATTGATGCAGAAGACTTCTTTCTGGTAAAAATACGTTCTTCACTTGAATGGAGACCACGAAGAGGAAAATATTTCATCAGGTGGGCTAAAAAGACTACGGTAACCGAAGGATGGGGCAGCAGATAAAGGGAGGAGGCTCAGGTGGCCAGCAGAAGCTATTATAGATACCGCAAGCGGGTGGTTCAAAACCTATTCTCGGTCGTCTCTGTATTTTTCTGACCCTCTGACCTTGTCCGTTATATCCGAAATCCGTTATAAGGGGGTTCGTTATATCGAGGGTTTACTGTAGAGGAGAGTCGTGCTGCCAGGCTGGCTGGGAACTCTGAGTGCTACAAGACTATCATGAACGCCTAGAATAGGGTTGCCATATATGAACTATCAAAATTCCGGACACCTTCACTAACAACTGATTATGGTCCTGATATGATACTAGAAAACATGTAAATTAATTAAAGGAAACTTAACTTATTTACCTTTGCATATGGCTGATAATCTTGAATTCCGTTTCTCCACTTAGTGTTCTTGTTGTTGGCGCCTTAATTTAATTCTCCTATCCATGAGTCAATATTGCGACCAATGGCAACTTAATTTTTCTCAATTGTATCTTTCAAACATGATAATGGTTCTTCCTTTTTTTTTTTTTTTTTTTTTTTTTTTTGGTGTTCGTGTGTGTATGTTCACTGTGTATGTGTTTGCGCTATAGTTCTTTATGTGTATTTGTCAGTCTGTATGTGTTTGTGTCTATTTTCCAATGTATGTGTTTTTGTGTATTTGCTTTGTGTTCCTTGTTTTTATCTTCTTATTTTTATTAATTCTCTTCTTTGTATGATTCTTCTGTTTTTCTCAGCCACAGTTTTCAGATTATTTTGGTTTAATATTTCTTTCACACTTTCCCTTCCTTCTATATTTTCTAATATGTCACTGTATGCTACACAATTGAATATATGTATTTGGCTTTCGTTTTCCGCATAAGCTTATTTGCTGTCTTCTAACTCTTCTTCTTCTTCAACTACTGCGTGTGTTGCTTGATGTGCCGATGCATATTTTCCTGTAGATCTTATTTTTTTTAGTAGTTCCTTGTTGGACTTTAAAAAGTTGAAGAAGTCAACAAGGTCTCTCAGTTGTACTGTAGAGTCAGAATACCTTTCATTGTATCAACACTCAGCTTGTTCCTTTCCTTCGTCCACTGACTTTGCATCAGCGAAAAGACTCGCTCCACATTAGCATTGTGGGATGTTACAGCAAAAAAGAATTGTGCAATTCTGAGCAGTTCTGAGTGGCATTCAATATTTTTTGATGCTTCAAAGTACCTGGTCCATTTCTTATGTACTGGTAATTTACTGAAGTCTTCATCATCCTTGTTCCTTTCTACAAACTGCCTCAGGTTACAAACTTGGTCAAAGCACTTTACATTATCAAGCTCTACTCGCTTGTCTATCAAGTACACAACACAAGGTTCCACATCAGTCCAGTTTGGTACTTCACTCAAGACCATCCACTTGAAACAAGAGAACTCTTCCAGTGGTTTCATCCACTTAGCTAAGTACTCTGAGCATCTGTTGTACAGGTTAACTACTTCAACACAGAACCTGTTACACTCATCTTCTTTTCCTTCTGTGCGCTTCTGAGCAATTAGTCCTTTAACTTTTAAAGACATGAAATGCTGGGTCTTTCTTTCTGCAAGTACTTTACACACAGACTCCAAATTTGTCAGCACCTCTACAACAGAGTTACTTTCCTTTTCAATTGTTTGAATGTGTGTGTGAAATACAGCCATTAAAGAGTGCATGTGCCAGAGGTAAATCTCACTCATTTCATTTTCAAAGAATTTTTTTATTACTGTTGGTGGTTGCTCTTGTGACAGAAAGAAGGACTTAAGAGCAGGAAACATCTGTATCAGCCTTGTGATGCCAGGAAATAGTGACAGCCAACGACTCTACTATGAGAGAGAAGTTTCCTGTACTCAACCTCAGCAAATTCACAATACTCCTTTAGTTTTTCAGAGCGAACTGTGTAGATATGAAAATACTGATAAATCTTATTGATGATATTTTCAATATCAATATCCATTCTTTCTGCTCCATGATGAACACAATTATTCAGAATATGTGCTGGGCAACCTACTCCAATCAATGACTTTTCCAACATCTTCTTCAGATTTGCAAACACATTATTCCCGTCTTCATTACGCTTGAGTCCTCCAAACATTGTATTGCAGTTGTCACCTGTAAATGCCACACACTTTTTAGTAAGCCCATGTTTATCTAGGGTTTCTTTCACATATTTGGCAATAGTGTCTGCAGTCTCATTTGGGGTGTTCTTAAACTCAATCAGTTTTGACTGTAAACCACCATTCTTCCAGTCAAAGTACTGAATAATTACAGGAAACAGCTTTAATGCATCGTGATTACTACCATCTGTAGCAATTCCACAGTATACTACTTCATTTTCTGTTAGGCTTTTAGGCAACATCAACAGAATGAGGTGCAAGCACAGCTTTATAATAGCTGCTGTCTTGTTCGAGCACTAGAAAACTTTCTTGCCACCTCAGAATCAGGAAAGTTATTTTTACCAAAACAGATGAACAATCCATGGATAAGAAACTACCGTGATGTTTGACAGTGTGAAATGCATAAGCACCTTCTGCAGCACTAACATCTTCAGCTTCACTTCCTGGTTTTACAAAATAATGTGTCATCTTCATTGATGAACCTTCTTCTTGCACTGCTCTTTATGTTTCTCAGAGCTCATATGTGACTGTAAGTCAGTAATGCCTTTATGTGCCAGTGAGACAAATGTTCCTGGTTTACACACCAAACACTCTGCTTCCCACTCATCCCTGCCTTTTTTGAAGCACGGGAGTTTGTTCTGCATCTCTGCAGTGAATTTACACTTTCGTTTGGGCATCTCGACAAGAACAAGTAATAGTTGTAATGACGAGGTCACAAGGCCGCAAACAGTAATCCAAACTGACCCCTATCAGAGCTGGTGAAAGACTGGGGCGCAAGCGCGACGTCAAGTGAGGCGGTGTTGGGAAGGCTGCGAGCACCGTCTTCATACAGGACCCGTACACGTCAGAGTCTTGACCGCAACCAAACCAAAGCAGCTGCCCCTCGGCCTCGGTGACCCGCCCCCTCTCTCTCTCTCTCTCTCTCTCTCTCTCTCATCATTTCAACACAAGGAAATCTAATAAATGTTATTTTTTAACATTTAGTAATGATAGAAGGTGAAATTCCGGACATTTGTGGGATTTTTAAAAATCCCCCCGGACGCAGATTTCGTTATCTGATTTCCGGATGTGTCCGGGTAAATCCGGACGTATGGCAACCCTAGCCTAGAACCTTCCTGAGGAAGGAAAGGGAGAGGTACGTCAGAGATCTCACTGAGAATATCGAGGGTTGTTTAAATGCAAACAGCCTTAGACCTGCCTTCCAAGCTCGCTCCAAATCCACATCTCGGACAAGAACTATCCAAAGAGCTGGTGGGTAGATAGTATGAGGTGCAAATGAATAGTGAGCTCAGTGGACCAAGTTCTTTGAGCAGCTGTACATGGCAGAGCCCCCAAGCAGACAGCTCCCTTTTGCTGATTTGCAGACAGCAGTTGATGGTCCACCAACAGACAAAACTCCACCCTCTCTTGTGGAGGTGAGAGAGGCTACGTGGTGGTTGAAGGGTGGAAAGGCAGCTGGGGTCCATAGTATCAATGCGGAGATGCTTAAAGTTGGGGGTGAAGCCATGATCCTGAGTTACTACATGTGGTGCTGTCTGCCGAATGGCACTCCAGTGCCATTTGTCTTGACTGGAAAAGGGGGTTGGTTGCCCCTATCTGGAAAGGGAATGGGGACCGACAGAACTGCAACAATTACCATGGTTTCTCAGTGTGCTAAGCAACTCTGCTCATAGATCTTGAATGCTCTCCATTGCACTCCTCGGCAGCTTTCAAAGTTTCATGCTTAAAGATATCACACAGCTCTCCAAGGTTCTCAAAAGCACCTCAAAGTGATTTGAGACTGCCACTGCATGTTCCTGAGCACATGCCTGCTCCCTTAGTTTCTCAAGATGGAACCCCAGAGGGTTGGATCTTGAGATTTTGGGGGGTCTGATGTACATCCTCAGTTTTGCAACAAGTCTAGGGTTATTTACAAAAAACTCAGCACTCCAGAAAACCATACAGTTCTAGAGGACCCTCCAGTGAGTACTAACAAAGATGTGATGGATCTCCTTTGGCACACCGCTAACATTGCTATACCAAGTACAGCAGCGAGGCTCACATCTCTGGAATCAGGAACCGGCAATCCTCAGCCTTCTTGACTTTGCAAAGTTCAAAAGGAATGAACTATTTATATTTTGGTGCCAGAGCCATGGGGACCAACACACAACTTGTAGACAGCCAGCAGCTGCACTGAACTCGCCAAAGACAATGAGTGTGTCACGCGGGAGGCACTGGTCAACTATAGAGTCGAGCTTGGCATAGAACAAATCTTTTTTCCCTCAAGTTCATATCTTGGTAGGTGCATAGCTACTCCTCTGAAACAGGCACCATTGCTCTGGCCTGACCAGCAGTAGGTATAACCCCTACTGCTTATCCCTCCATTGCCAGGTAACTTCATCTCGGAGAGCCCTACAGTGTCTACCCTCATGCTCCTGAGTTCAAATGACAAGTGGGGTAGTCGCTGATTATCCAAGAAGCTCAGGATGTTCCAGGCACCCGCATAAGGAGGACACCAGAGGTTAACCCTGGATCTTACTCAAAGAGCTAGTGCCTTATCTGCACAAACCTGACAGTTCCCTAGATAAGGGAGTGGGTGTGACTGGTGGGGCAGTGGTGCTCTCCTACCCGCCCAGACTGTCAGAATACTGGATACCATAAACATGTCTTAAAATTCACTCTCCTATGCCTCCATCTCCTACGTAGCCCTATCAGGGGAGGCTGATCATTAGGTCTAGGCCCTACAGCCACAAGGGTAACAGGAGAGTATATAAAGCCACCATGGCCTGACACAGTGGTGGCTGCTTGCCTCATGGTCATGCAGACTTGCCAATTGACCTCTACAAGCCAAGAGAGGCCACCCATCTTGGCGGGAGTTAGGGATTAAAGAGGTGTGTTGCAAAGTGATTATGACATGACTATGACATGAGTCACATGACATGACTATTACATCACTCTCTCCAGGACTCCAGTATCCCAGCCTTACAGGGACACCACACACAGTAAATATGTGGGAGGATTTAAGTTTAAGGATGTACCAACCTGTCCTCACGACTTGGCACATCCAATGAAAAGAGGCGTTATTCATGAAGAGGGAAAGACGGATACAGTTTGGGGTGGTTGAGTGCACTGCCTTATTCATCCAGATAGACCTGCCCCTACCACACTATTACACTAAATTACATAAGCAATCACTAGATACCTTGAGCCTTGTGGGTATCCTCTTGGCCTCCTCCAATCAGGATTCTTTTTAACAGAAACAATTTGGTGAGCAGGGTCAACTCCTGGGTAGCTCACTGCCACTATTCTTGGTACCTTGGGACCGACACTTAACTCATAGCTAGTTCTGTCAATGCCAGTACGTATTAACATTTAACCCTTTGGCTGTAGATCTCCTACAAGAAGACCTCACCAAGCTACAGGAATGGATAAAAAAGTGGCTGCTATAATTCAATGAAGAAAAATGTACTCATGCACCTTGGGAGGGGATATCCAGCATACCAATACCACATGGGAAACACTCAGCTATACACCACAAAGCCAGAGAAAGACCTGAGAGTATATGTTATCAGCCTACCAGTGAAAGGCAAATTCGTTCTAATTGCAGCGGACGGGTTAAGTTGCCCAAGACAATGACTATCCTGAAGGGGCCAATGGTCTAATATTCGAATATAGGTTGGTATAAAACATCTCTTCTTCAGTTTCACACATCTCAGTATGAACATACAGTCCAACAAGAAACAGGAAGCCTAGGGTGTACTTCAGCCTCACTCACATTATGCACTCATCAACCATAGTAACCACAACCCCAAATAGCTGCAGTTGGCTGGAAATGCCAATAGATAACCCCTTCGGATGGGTACCATTGCTCAAGCTAGACCAGTAGTGTACCACCCCTTACTG
>NW_026111264.1:10000-19778 GCF_024679095.1 Eriocheir sinensis | reverse complement strand
GCGTGATTTTCCCTTTTTTAATAGTTCTTAAGCGCCTGCATCAACGTATACTTTTAGAGTGAGTGAATAAAAGCCAGTGTGCAGTGGTTGGAACTGACCACACTCCCGTCTGCCCAAGCTCGCGTACGGATCACGGCGGATGGTTTCAAAGCACCTTCCTGTTTTCCTTACTAACAACTTCTATTGTGACCAGCGATCAGGAGAAGCACGATAGTCTTGCTTGGAGTTACCACAGGCGGCGCTAGAAACACATGACCGTCAGGGAGAGAGGGAGGAGGCAGGCAGCCCTATCGCTTCACTGTTTTCATTTCAGCGTTGTAAAGTTATCGCTGTCTTGTCTGGTATTGATGTTCTCGCTCCTGCTTCTGCTCCTATTGCCGCTTTTTCTGTTGGTTAGGGGGTAAGGTAGGAGGGCTAGGGGGATGCAGATGCTTCAGATTATCGCCAGACGGAGGAAGGGTCGTCTCAAGGCAGGGCGGGTCATCGTTCTGAGGGCAGCACCCGTTGACCCTTGTCGCTGTTATATGCTTTCGTCGCCCTCCGTCGCCGCCGCAGATCTTCGTCTTCCTTAGCTGCTCGGCTCCTCATTCATAGTCCGTCGGGCCGCGGCTGCCTCTCCCTCGGGCACTCACAAACTTAGTGGGAAGCGAGCGCCGTCAGCCCTGCCAGTACTCCTGCCGGCGCTGCGGAATTTACGGACACTATTTGCATGCCAAAAGATTACCGTGGCTCCGTTTGAGGAAGGAGCGAGTGCGCGGGGCCCGTCGTGCCGGTACCTCCCAGCCGATAAGGAAGGCGATGAAAAGAGACTGATTTCGGTGTTTTTAAGCATCGCTGGGCATTATTTCCTTGTCGGTTTCTTTCACTCATTTTTTACTATGATGATTGTTCTTTTCTTGTCCGTCAGACCGAGAAGCAGCGCGCAGTCACGATGGAGACGGGGAGCATTGTCCTTAAGAGAAATTCGTCCGACAATTTTCATGAATGGCAACGGAAAATGGAGCACTATTATGATTAAAGCGCTTTACATGTTTGACTGTCTTATTGTGCAAGGCTGAACATGAACGGGGGAGAATGTGTTTATTAATTTAATTTCAACTTTTTATGTTCAACAACGCCTTTCATTAATTCAAGTGCTGATATTGATTTTTTTTCTTCAAATTTATATGAAATTGAGGAGCAAAAAGGTAGCTAAAAATATAATCAAGTACAACTATATAAATATTAAGAACTAATAGCAAACCCGTCAATAATTAATAAAAACTGTGTAGTATTACAATTGCTCAATTGCATCCATAGCAAAGCATTCTTGCCTCAACACTTTGATTTACATCTTGTTTACAGCGTTCCTTGATAAGGAATCAAACCACCTCGCCAGATCCTCCTCGTCTGTGTCAGTGCTCGGCTCACCCAATCACGAACTTACTACTTCTGTTGAAGGAGGGCGGCAGGCCGGGGACAACCACCAGAGTCGTCATTGTTTACCGCACACCGAAATGCCGGTAGCAAGAAGACTTGGCTTGTTATAGAATATGAAAAATCCTGTTTTTTTATGTAAGATTTACATCGAATGGAAAAAGTAAATTTTCAATAAAATCCGTGGAGCACTTCAGGATACTCCCGCCACCACGCACAGCTGTCAAAAAAGCTTAACTATTCGCTATGGAGGCTATGAATTAATCTTCCTGGACTTGCAGGCATCAGGACAGTGCATAGCTGTGGTGCATAGCGCTCCATTTGGGCGCCGTACAGGAGTAATATATCGTGGCTGTCATGGCCTCGCACTTCCTGATGGCCGGGCCGCATACGGGAGCCATGTAAAAGTGACCCACAGCCCCAAAGTGCCTCTCGTATCGATATGTTTCTTTACCAATAAACTGAAAAGCGTTAGCATGTGCGCATTCAGCTTCACTGTGCACAGGATGGTGCCTGGTTTCGCCATCTATAGCGTGCTGTGCAATTTGAGTTTTAAAGCTCATTTCGAAACCACGTGTTTTACTGGTTGCAAAATCCCACGAAAGTAAAAGTGTTTAAAAGTTTTGGGTTTCCTCTGCAGTTCATGGGTCGTTTTTTTCTACGATCTGGAAAAAACGGTGTTCCAGAGTTTCGAATTGGCTCTTGTATTGATGCCTTGCTATATCTGTTATGTGAGGACGGTTGGAGAGGCGGAGGAGGAGGAAGACAAGATCGAGAACGAGGACGAGGACGAGGACGAGAAGGAGGAAGAGGAAGAGAGAGAGGAAGAGGACGAGGATGGAGAGGAGGAGGAGGAGGAGGAGGAGGAGGCTTTTCGTCAGTCGTGGCGGGTCGCGGAGATTGAGCGGGCAACGATCGGCGTCGAGGCGGTGATGGTGCGGGCAATGGTGTGTCTCCGATATTTGGTCCATTCGGTCCCTCAGTCCGGGTCTCGCGTCCAGCAGACCTCAGAGTGACCTCGGACGGCGTGTCGTTCCTGAAGGGGGGCGATGCTGATTACTGTGGGTTCAAATAGTCCTGTGGGTCACGTGACGAGTGGTATAGGTTAAAAAAAAGACGCTGTTATAATCATCCATATCTGCTTTGTCACCTCCCTTGCTATCTGTCTCATGTTGATATTCTTCTTTATTTTTCTGTATGATATTCTTTTGGTTTTTCCTGTTATTGGTTTAGTATTTTTATGTCGTGTTTGTCATTTCGGTTAATTTGATTTTTTCCTCTGATTTCTTTTCCTCCATGCTTTTTTATTTAGTATTCTTCAGGCTTTTCTGTTATTAGTTTAGTATTTTTCCTCTATGCTTTTTTTATTAAATGTTCTTTAGACTTTTCTGTTATTAATTTAGTACTTTTCATGTGTCTGTCATTTCACGTATTCCTTGAATTTTTCTTTTTTTTCATAATTCATTTAAGTTATATTTTTGTATTGTGACTGACTTTTCCCTTATACCATTATCGTGTGAATTTTCCTTGTTTCCTTATTATTTTTCACTTCATTTATTTTTTTTTCCCTTGCCACATTGATTTATTTTTTCATGTCGGAGACCGGAAGAAACACAACGGAGACTTTCCTTTGGGTTCTTTTGTATTTTCCTCCACGCTTTAGTTTCCTTCCCTTGCTTGCCGCTGGCCGTGTGTGTGTTTAGTTTAAGGCTTCCCGTGAGTTATCGTAGCACGGGCGGCGCTGCATTGATTTGCGGTGCCCGGCTCCCTTTCGAGGCCCATACTCCGCCCCTCCGCCGGCCCGCCACCCTCCAGCCCTGCCCTCGCCTCACTCCAAGCCCTGGTAATGGAAAAGACGATAGGGAGGCCAACACGCTTCGTGGCTCAGGGACGTCTGCTCTGTCTGTCTGTCTGTCTGTCTGTCTGTGTGTCTGTTTGTCTGTTTGTCTGTCAGTCTCTTTGTCTGTCTGTCTGTCTGTCTGCTCTCTCTCTCTCTCTCTCTCTCTCTCTCTCTCTCTCTCTCTCTCTCTCTCTCTCTCTCTCTCTCTCTCTCTCTCTCTCTCTCTCTCTCTCTCTCTCTCTCTCTCTCTCTCTCTCCATTGTCATCGTTAAGGTAACACCTGGTCTTTGTAACTGAGCAGGTATGGAAACGCTCATTGTTCACGTGACTAACAGGTCAATCTGCGTTGTAATATGTAAAAAAAATTCACGACAGCCCTAACAGGAAACTATTAATAGAAGGCCAATTATTAACAAACTTGAAAATCTTTGGTACTATTCCTGTAGGAATTTGTCTAAAGTTTTGCATTTTTGTAGAAGTCTTGTGCTTCAAATGTAAAAATAATGGTGCACAGAAAAACCTGAGTAAAATTACAAGTGACTGTAGAAAATCATCAATAATTCTTTGCTTCTATTTATCCTTAGAGTTTAGTTACAAAAAGAACAGGAAAAATTGTAATTTTTCGTAGAAGCTTTCTGTTATTCCAGTGATTATTCACAGCCTGCTCTGGTATGTTGCATGTATTTGACAGGCGCGGGCATGCTCTTGTCAAACAGAAAATGCAAGGTGACCTCAGTCCGGCAAGGCAGTGTAGTCAAATCATTATTTTGAGGTTGAGTCGGTGTATTATTTATCAAAACTCACGAAGTCCGTGTTTGATCGCGTATGCCATTCCCTTGTCTAGGGTACAGACATGTTGGCACTGGAGAACACTGTCAGGAAGATAATTAGTAAGGGAAACATGAAAATCCGCCAACTAAATCGTTACCAAACAATTTCTTCACCAATATGTTTGCAAAGGTGTATTAAAATGTTGAAATTCAACTCCCTTGGGAAGCCCCGAAAAAACCCTACTCATGTCAAGGTACCGATAACTGATTTTTGCCCTTCAGCAACTTGTGAGGGTCAAATCAGGGTTTTTTCACGATTCTGAATTGATTGTTTCCATTTATATTTCACCAGAAACACTCCTTGGTGAAAAAAAGGCCACACTCACTTTTACATTTACATTCAAAGTAACATTTATTTCAAATACTTATATAATACTCGGAGCTAATTCTGTTTCACAGTGTCAGAAGCTTCAAGAGTCATTGTCTGTGTCTTCTCCAGACTCAACACCATCATGACTGCAATTTTTTTCATGTAATGCCTTAACAGACTCCACAGGCCGAGATGCACGTGACTCCATTCTTCTTGCAGCTACAGCGCCGGTCGCTGCAATCTACATGACAATTACAGCTCGTGAACTTCAATAGCTCCTCAGGAGCCATGGGGTCTAGTGTTGGAAATGGCTCATACCCAAACACACCTAATGTCCATCCATAGCCACTGGGGCTCAGAGACATGCTCTGCAGAAGGAAGGCAGTGTATCCCAGCCGGTGTAACTTGTTGAACATCCATTTTGACCCAGATCTATGATCAAGTTGTATGGCAAGCCCCATTTGGTGTGGCAACACTCCTGGTCGACAGGTCTTAATAAAGGTCTGCCCCCAAACAGCTACTCTTTCGTCTGCCTTGAAAATCGCTCTCAAGAACATATTTTAGTGACATTAAAGACATTTAAAAAGTCGAGTTTTACATTAATGTTAACTGCAAAAATCCTCTCAGAGTGCTGTAAACTAGCTAGTTTTCAATTTTTCGAAAATCGGTAATACAAACCCCGACTTCGAGCATATTTTCATCCTAGATTTCCCATAGGAATTGAGCTTCAACATTTTGATACAGGTTATTACTCACCTCTAAAAACATATTGGTCAAAGAATTTTTGGGTAACGATTTAGTTGGCAGATTAGTGAAATATCTAATAAAATGCCCTTACTAAATATCGGAAGGCAGAATAAATGGCACAAATACTATCCCTAGACCAGGCAATTATAGGTCAGCTAAACTTATTTAACTTCTGGAATGCTCGTCTTTTTAATATTCTGTATTTCGTCATGCAGCAGGATTCCTTTGTCTCATTTGTGTTGAAAGTCTGTCGCAATTTCAGGCATTTCCTGTAAAATTTCATAACACATGCTCTACTTATCATCGAAAATAATTACAATTTTATGCTACATCATAAGGAAATAAATAAGAAAAAGACAGGTGAGAATAGAAAAGAAAATATGATTCTGCATAACATGGTGACGGTCAAGAAAGGGGCTAGATGAGCGTCGTATTTTTTAAGAGAAGCAGACGATACTTATAACAGTGCCTCGCTTCCTGATGGTAAATTTCTCTGGCGCTAACCTTTACCTCTTCTGAAGCTTTATTGAGATGGTCATTTGTAAGAGTTAGTGAACAGCATGAACAGTTTGTAGATGCTTAAAAAAGGTTGAGAGAGAGAGAGAGAGAGAGAGAGAGAGAGAGAGAGAGAGAGAGAGAGAGAGAGAGAGAGAGAGAGAGAGAGAGAGAGAGAGAGAGAGAGAGAGAGAGAGAGAGAGAGAGAGAGAGAGAGAGAGAGAGAGAGAGAGAGAGAGAGTATGGCTGACTGACTGCTGTGCGTTATTTCAGATGGAAATAACAGGAAAGAGCCGACATAGAGGGACATAAATCATTGTGCAGAATGTTGTGTGTACATGCGTGTATGTGTACCTGTGCGTGTGTGTGCGTAGGTCCGTCCATGCCTGTGTGTGTGTGTGTGTGTGTGTGTGTGTGGGTATTACTTTGATTGAAATAGATAAGTCGGTGTAATCAAGTGGATTGTTTATATGAAAAGATAGGCGCGGTGTGTTGGCTTATTAAAACACGGGTCATCATACAAAAATAAAGTGTATGTGCCGGCTCTGATAAGGCTAATTCCCAATTGTTTAATTAATGCAAGCAGCGGCCCCAATTATATGCAAAGTGAAAACTGCAATTAGGCAAGCCAGTGCTTCCGGAAAATCTCTCACACTCTTTCCCTTTATCTTTGTCTCTTAATATATCTATATATCTATCCATCTATTTGTGCCTCTCTATCTGTGTGTGTGTGTGTGTGTGTGTGTGTGTGTGTGTGTGTGTGTGTGTGTGTGTGTCTTTGCGTTTATTATATCCCCCCTCTGTCAGATTAATCTTTTCCTAGACGAGGCTGACCATCACGCAAAGCTGACGCGGTGATTGTGTCTCATGTTCGGTCTTCGTCGGTGTGAGAAGGACAAGAACTGCGGGGCGTCGTGAGGTGGCGGGTGAAGACCAATTCCATCCTTATCTAGTCGGGTAGTTTACTGAATGTGACCGCTGCGTCGAGAGTAAAACGAGAGGACTGATTCCTAAATATAGTTAATCATCACTTGTTGCAATATTCCCACATCCACTGCGAGAATAATCATCGTCACAACGTCTGCAGTACACAGAGATTCAAGGAGTCAACTTAAACAAAATAGCGTACGAGAAAACATCACTTATTTTCCCCGAGGCGGCAGCAGCAAGGCGGGATTCAGGGAGACTGTCGATATAGCCCAGACGGTTTGGAGTGAGGACCAGATGAGGGGGAAGCTGCGGCGTCAAGTTTAATCCGATGGTCGTGAGGTTTGGGGATCCTTTCGTTGGTTGAAAGGGATTTGCTGGGAGGCGGTTGGGAAGGATCAATGGAGGAGGCCTAGGTAAACTAATAACGCCTCAGCTGTAATGAGTAAAACTGGAACAAAAGTGATTGAGCCATATGAAGGCAAATCGTTAGTGCGCGAGTGCTTCTATAGTCGCGGCTTCCGAGTCTGAGGTGTGCATTATCGTGCTTGAGCAACTTGCTGTCACACGGCAGGTCCGATTTCATGGATAATATATGACATCCTTAGCAGAGGAAATGGTTGTCAGCATCAAGGATATGCAGACAATAACGACGAATTCCTGCAATTATTTTCATTTTTTATATCTTCATATTATTGATTATGTTGCTGACAGCTGTTTTAACGTATACCTCTCTGGGCGGAGGGCAGCGCGTGGGGTATTCAATAATTAAATTCGGCAACCTTATAAATATAGAAAAGCAGCTGTCTGCGACATAATTAATATGGAACTAAAAACTCAACTACAATTGATGAAATGTCATTACTGCTGCATATCATTGATAGACAATTATTTTCCTCCTAGGGTACCATATAATTTATTATCTACGAAATTGGGTACGCTATGTGACAGCGGGTTGCCAGAGCACGATAATACACACCTCAGACGCGAGCGCCACGACTTCAGCGGGTACATGATGCACTGCCCGTTAACAGACTCGGTTCATCTCCTCGCCACTTGGGGCCCCTCGCGTACGTCTTCGTGGCAACGGAGACGTACACACACATATATTTGTATAGTGAGACCGTCCTCCCTCCTCTTCGTTTGCTACTTCTGCCTGCTTCTGGCGCGCTCCTTCGTCTTCCTCTCTGCCACCGACTCTTTTTCTTACCATTTTTCCTCCTCCACTGCCACTATCCTCTCCTCCTCCTCCTCCTCCTCCTCCTCCTCCTCCTCCTCCTCCTCCTTCACTCCCATATTTTGTTCATTTCCTGTTTTCTTCCTCTTTGCTCTTCTCCTTCCTTTCCTCTTTCTCCTCCTTTGTCATATTCACAGCTATCACTTCTTCTATTGTTTCTTTCTTTCTCTCTTTCTTTCTTTCTTTCTTTCTTTCTTTCTTTCTTTCTTTCTTTCGTCTTCCGTCTTCGACTTCTAATTTTTCTTCATCGTCCTCTTGTCCTTTGATTTCCTCTTATTTTTCGTCTTTGTCTTCTTTGTCTTATTCGTCTTTTTCCTCCTTTGCCTCCCTTTCTTCTTCTTCGCCATACTTTTGCTTTTCTTCGCCCTCCTGAGTGGCCCCTTTCATAGCGTTTGGGTATAAGTTTTAGTGTCTGGCCATGATTGTCTCGGCGTGTAATTTAATTTTAAACGACAGTATTCTATTGTACGATTTGTGTTCGTGTAATGGCGGTGACATTAATTTTCACGGAGCCATATTACTACACGAGGGGAAACGACTGATGTATTATGCTGAAGCTTTTATATTTATGTCGCCGAACCCTTAATAATTCAACTCACACTGTGTAATATTTCATCCAGTCACTTTTGCAATTTTTCATTTAAACTCGCTCTTCCTATTCTATAATATCTCACTTGTACGCACCATGGAGATGCTTGGATGGAGATGTCTTTCTTTAAGTTACTGCGATGACAACTGTATGTATTGAAAACGTGTTGTATAGATATCATAAAAAATATATGATATTCTGTCACTAAATAATCTATGAAATTAGTGCTTTCAATTCACACACTTAACGAAAACATTTTCTGCTCTTTATGTAGATTCTGCTGTCCTCAAAAGAGCATTTTTCTATCAGATTTTCTCCTTTTTATAGATATCCCAGCCCATTAATGTTTTGTTAAGATCACATTTATCTTAATTTGCTGGGCCACATCACAAAAAAAGACTGACTTAATTAACATTCTGTGTCACTGTTCTCAGGTAAGTGATTGCATGCCTCGTCGAGGGACAGCGCCGCGGGACCTCAGCAGCAACACCTCCACATGGTGTCAAGGTAAATAAATATTTTTGTTTGTTTAGGTGGTAGGCACAGCCAGGATCCTAACCTGTGGCTTGTCTTTCAGGTACTCTAATGTTTATAGCATTGATCTTACAGATGATTCTTGCAACAGTAGTTCTCCACAAGGGCCTAGGTAGAAGGATTGTCATCAGGAAGGTGATCGTCCTCCACATTCATTACCAGGAATGGGAATGCAGCAGCCTCTTAACAAGAAAACCTTAAAGATACTGGACAATCATCAACTGTGAAATCTGCTGGTAGGTATGAATAATTTTGTGAAAGATCTATTAGCAAAAACTGATAATATGCATGTAGATGGTTGCAGGGGTGCATTTTGAAATCAAGCATTTACTCAGTCTTACGTTTGAAAGTGTTTAATAATATCTCCCCCCGTAAAGGAAAGGGTATCTATTCACATATCTATATTTCTAATGTGCTTGGAGGGAGAGGGGCAGTGAATAATATCCAACTCTGTCCATTCACTTTCACCACAAGATTGCATCCCCTCTCCTGCTTCTCTCTGCTGTATTTTTCAGTGTTACCAACTCTCCTAACACTTGATATCCTCGTCACACTCGTCTCGCTATTGGCGTGAAGCTTTGATACTATTTCCTTCGTTTTCCACTTGATTGTTTGTTTGTTTGTCGAATTTACCTTGCATAAATTTATATTCTTGAGGAGTGTTGCTGTGCCTCATCTGATCTTCTCAACTCGGGAGCACATTGATGGCCTGTCAGGTGTGGTGGGACCAGCTCGAGCACCAGACCCTGACGCCTCACCAAGGGCTGATGTATCTGGTGGGATTGAGAGGCGTGTGGAGTAAATTCTTTAAGTTAGGTATGGTTTGGTTATATTTCAAGACGTCTTGGGGGGC
>NW_026111264.1:0-5000 GCF_024679095.1 Eriocheir sinensis | reverse complement strand
TTAATTTTTTGTTTGTGTCCTTTTCATGTTACTTTGATCCTCGTTCTTATTTGCATTATTTTAAGTTATTTTCAGTCTCATTCCCATAGTCTTGTTTCATCTCCCGCCTGGCTGCCCTGTCTGTTCCTGCCTCCCCGCATTTTTGTCTCTTTCTCACTGCCACACCTCGACCTGTTTGTGTTAAGATCCTCCTCCACCTCCTCTTCGTCCTCCTTGCCCTACTTCTCCTCCTCTTTCATCCAACGTATCATCCCTCTTCTTCCCTCTCTCCAGCACTTCCTGAAATTCTCTCACTCGATTTTTCCCTGCCACTGTCTCTTGTTTTGTATTACGTTTCGTTCTCCTATGCATTGGTGAGTATCTGCAGGATTTGAGAGAGAGAGAGAGAGAGAGAGAGAGAGAGAGAGAGAGAGAGAGAGAGAGAGAGAGAGAGAGAGAGAGAGAGAGAGAGAGAATGAAGTCTGGTGATGTCATAAGAAAGAACACGTGTGCATTGTTATAGTATGGCAGCGTGCTCTCTCGTTCTGTTTTGTGTTTGTTTCTCTTTGTTTGTCTGTTTGTTTGTGTGCGTGTGTAATTGGAGGATGTTCTACCTCCACTTTCTTCATCCTTTTCTGTCGTCTTTCATTCATCCTCTTTCTATTGTCGTTCCACTTCTTATTGTAACAGCATTTAACCAGTAATCATAATATTAATAGTAACAAATACAGTAATGGCCATGATGATGGTAACTATAATAATAAAATAATAACAATGATAATACTAGTAATAACAGCATATAACCAGTAATCAAAATATTAATAGTAACAATTACAACAATGATCTTGGTGATAGTAACTATAATAACAAAGCAATAACAATGATAATATTTGTAATAACACATCTATCTTCCAAAAGTAAAAGAACGCCAGTAATAATGATGCAAGGAGACTTGTTTGATATCTGGGGCAGGTAAAGGTGACTTGCTTTGAAGCAGTTGCAACTCCTAACTAATAAACAACAAAGAGCGAGGGAATTGTCTATATTATAGACGGTTCCCTCGCTCTTTGTTGTTTATTAGTTAGGAGTTATGTAAAATTCTGCACTCCTTTTACATTTCTCAGGCCTGAGCATCTATGGTGGCACCACTGCCTGCAACATCTGAACAAGACTGAATTTACACCTACTCCTTTCCCACAGCATCCACATGGATATTTTCCTGATTTAATAATAATAATAATAATAATAATAATAATAATAATAATAATAATAATAATAATAATAATAATAATAATAATAATTATTATTATTGTAACAATAATAAAATAACAATAATGATAACATCAGCAGCACCAACACCAATGAGCAACAGCAGCAGCAGCGATAGCCATTATGAACAAACCAAAATTATAAAAATCAGCATAAAACAGTTGTTCGCCAACACCTGAACTGAATTGTGTGTAAAGTTTAATTACCTGCTCATATTTTTCTCCTTCCCTCCCTCGCTGCGGGAAAAGTGTTGCGATGCGTTGCTTTGGTCGTCAAAATGATGGACTTTTATTGTTATAGAGTCTGTAACAATAAAGTCCATCATTTTGACGACCAAAGCAACGAATCTCAACACTTTTCTCGCAGCGAGTGAGGGAAGGAGAAAAATATGAGCAGGGAATTAGATGTTGCGAGCAGTGGTGTCACCATAGATGCTCAGGCCTCAGAAATGTAAAAGGAGTGCTGAATTTTACATGCCCAGCTTGTGTAAGGGGACAGCAAAGACAAGAAACTGTGAGGGATGAACTTGAAGTGAATGGAGGAAAGCCGGATGAGGTAGAACATTTCTGTTATTTGGGAGCTGTTCTGGACTGTGAGGCAGGAGTGGAGAGGGCAGTGAGAGCGAGAGTGGCGGCAGCGTGGTTTAAGTGGAGGGAGGTGGCTAGGTTACTTGTGAATCGTAGCATCCCTCTAAAAAGCAGAGCAGGGGTTTACCAAGCGTGTATTAGATCAGTAATGTTGTATGGAGCAGAAACATGGGCTCTAACTTGAAAATTCATGGGGGTATTGAGGGCAAGTGATCGCAGAATGCTGAGGTGTATGGCTGGGATCAGGTGGCAAGACAGGGTGTCCAGTGCAGATGTAGCTAACAGATGTGGAGCAGAGGACATGGAAACAGTGCTCAGAATGGAGAGATTCCGATGGTTTGACATGTAAAGAGAGCAGGGAAGGATACAGTGCTGGGAGTTATGGAGAGATTGGAGGTAAAAGGAAGGAGACCAGTTAGTAGACCTAGGAAAACGTAGAGAAGGTGTATACAGGAAGACTTGGCACTGATGGGATTGGATGAGCATCGGGCAGAAGACAGAGGAGAATGGAGGAGAACTATAAAGCGCCCAACTGCTCAAGAATCAAAATAAAATCTAACTATAAAATCAAACCATTTCAAATAGTCCGTTGAGGCGTTGGCTTCCGCGGGTCCTTTCCTCCCCTCTGCTCTGCCACACAGTCCCAATTGGGGTTGTGTGGCAGAGCAGAGGGGAGGAAAGGACCCGTGGAAGCCAACGCCTCAACGGACTATTTGAAATGGTTTGACTATAATGGTTGATATATCTTGAGAATGACTTTCGCGTTTCTATTGCTAACGCTCCTTAAAATGTAACCCCAGTACCTTATTTGCACGATCTCTGGCCTGACTGCAATGGTTAATTGGACGGAGATCAGGTCTTATTGAAACGCGTCAATCCGTCTCACATCTCCACCTCCTTAGGGAAACGTCATTTAAAGGAGAAGAAAAACAAATATGTAAGGGAATATTTCTGCCTACACTAACTTCGTATGCCAGGCAGCAATCATTTGTCGCAGCATCAATAACAACGATATCGGCGTCAACAACATAACAACAATATTATCATGTTGACGCACTGATATATGTTGATGAAGTTATTCACTAATTTTGTTTTGTATCAAGTTGGCAGCGTTCAGGCAGCCTTTATTTTTTTTCTCAGGCACCAGCAGCATGCCTCGAGCTTCCCGAAGGCTTGTATTGCTTCGTCCTGGTGTGCTGATGAATATGTCTCGACTATTCCTTCTCTTCTTGCTTTTCCTTTCGCTCCACTTGCTCCTACTCCTCTCTCTTTCTCCTTCTCCTCCTCTTCCTCCATCTGCTGCGCATTCTGCTCCTGCTCTCTATTCATGCAATGTGTTGAGATTTTATGTTTAACTGAAACCCGAGCAAATTATTTTACACACTCGTTAAGTGCTATTGATTATTACAGTAATGGAGAGATAATAATATGTAAATAGATTAATTGGCAGTTAAATAAACAGTGGGTGAGGGGTAAATAAATCTTTATGTAGCTGATCTGAGAGAGAGAGAGAGAGAGAGAGAGAGAGAGAGAGAGAGAGAGAGAGAAAGGAAAAAGAAAGAAAGAAGGAAGGAAATAAAGCAAAAAGACAGAAAAGAAGAGAGACGGAGACAGACAGACAGACAGACAGACAGGGAAAGAACGGCTACGAAGAATACTGATTTGCTTTTGTTTACGAGCATCGAACTTTCACGTAGTAAGACACATCGGCAACACTCGACACACCTCCTTTGTTTCCGCCTCCCGTTTCCATCTTCTTTAACATTCGTGCCCGATGTTCCGTGCCACCCTTTACCCCGAACCCTCTTGTCATCCATCTTGCCCTTCTTCACTTCACCTTTGTCCTCCGCTCTGTCTTCCTCTCACCGTCGTCGTCTCTTCATCCCTTGTTGTTGCGCTGTGTCTTGATAGCACTTCCACCTTCACCGTCTCCGTCGTTTGTGTGTTCGTGTTCGTTGTTCTTGGTTGGTGCTTTTCTTTGTCGATTTTTCCCTCTCAGTTTTACACTTTTCCTTCTATTCCTTTTATTCATTCTATCCATTCTCCTCAATTCTGCACTTATCTTTCTTTTATTCCTCATTCTCCTCAATATCTTACTCCTCCTTCTACTCATCTACCTCCATCTCAACCTCCATTCTCTTCACTGGTTCATTCTCCTCAATATCTTACTTCTCCTTCTACTCATCTACCTCCATCTCAACCACCATTCTCTTCACTGGTTCATTCTCCTCAATATCTTACTTCTCCTTCTACTCATCTACCTCCATCTCAACCTCCATTCGTTTTATTGGTTCATTCTCCTCAATATCTTACTCCTCTTTCTTTTCATCTACCTCCATCTCAACCACCATTCTCTTCACTGGTTCATTCTCCTCAATTTCTTACTCCTCCTTCTATTCATCTACCTCCATCTCAACCTCCTTTTCGTTTTATTGGTTCATTCTCCTCAATTTCTTACTTCTCCTTCTACTCATCCACCTCCATCTCAGCCACCATTCTTTTCACTGGTTTATTTTCCTCAATTCTGCACTTCTCTTCCTTCTATTAATGTACCTCTTTTTCCACCACAACCAGCACCATTATTTTCCCCTCCCCTCTCCCTCCTCCTCCTCCTTAGGCTCTTCATCCTCCTCTAAACAACAGTCCCTCTCGGCCAGCATCAGACCCTGCTTTTCTTATTACCACAAAAGCAGGCAGTCTCGTTGTAAGAAGGCAAGATTTTTGTTATATTTTCATCCATCCCTGTGCTTCCTCCTCCTCGCCCTCCTTCACTTCTCTCTCTCCCTCTCCCACTCTCTCTCCCTCTCCCTCTCCATCTTCCTCTCCTCCTCCTCCTCCTCCATCATATCCTTAGCCTCTTTCTGCCAAGATTGAAAGATCAGTGAAGATCTTCCTTAAATCAGGAGAGGTAGACTTCCTATCTGGCTCTTTGTGTGTGTGTGTGTGTGTGTGTGTGTGTGTGTGTGTGTGTGTGTGTGTGTGTGTGTGTGTGTGTGTTTGTTTGTTTTTTTGCATGCATCTCGTATTGCGCACGTGAGCTTGTCTAGGATTATCCCGTTGGTTGCGTTGCACTAATACTTTTTCTATTGTTGGCTTATAGTATCCTCTAAGTCTCCCGCTGCTGTAAGTCGCTTAAGGGAGTGTTGATGGACAGCACTAAGGGAT
>NW_026111263.1:0-19824 GCF_024679095.1 Eriocheir sinensis | reverse complement strand
AAAAATTTCATTTGTGTTTCGTATTCCTTAAGGACTATCTCCGAAGAAGGCGGGTCTGGTAGGCTCAGCCATTGGCCCTCCTCTTCAGCGATCGGTAGTGGACGAAAACGAAAACAAGCGAATACAGGAACAAACGGTAAGTTTCTACGTTTTTTATTGCGCACACGTCTGTTCTAAGGAAAAAAATTGTAATTTCACTATTTCTCTCTATTATTTTACCTTTCTTCAGACACCTGCAGGAAAAAGCAAGCCCGTCGTGAGGGATTCTCCCATCCAAACAGTTCTCCACAGCCAGGACCCAGCGGTTATAACCCGGGACGGCCGACAACAACACCCTCACCAACACCAGGTGAAATAAGCCAACATTTCAACGGGGCCTTAACAACGATCGACGTGCCCGTCCCACCAGCAGACAACGGCGACATTGCATCATATTTCAACAACAACACTGGCCGTCTTCGCGAGGCAGTAGAGTCTGTATTCCAAGGCTGCCAGCAGGTTAGACCTCCTTCTTTTAAAGTGTACGTTGACATGCATCTGCGTTTAGTCAGAGAAGACCCCGACGGTGGAGTTCAATATAGAGATATGTATATGAGAAGTCATATGCAGGTAATTAGCTATGACGATATAGATTCATATGTACGTGAACTATCCGAATATTTTGTTAATCGGTTTGAACATGACATGTCGGACGAAGAGGGCAGTGGATTTACGTTAGATGAAATAGTTAGCGTAAAATTTTCCTTCTCTCTTATAATGCTGCACAATAGTATTGGAGAGTATGTGCCCTATTCTAAGGGTGTTCCAGGGAAAACACAAGTTCTCAACCCTTCGGGACCCATGGACTGTGTTTTCCAAGTTCTAACAGCTTATCGTTATCTAAAGTCAAGAAATGTAGTTCCATCGGGCAGACAATGGGAGAATGCTTGCTTGGGCTCTATTAATACGGGTAACATTCCAACCCCGGTATCCTGGGAAGACCTCGGTCGGCTTGAAAGATTAAACAACATAAGTATTCGCGTTTACTGTCTAGACAACGTTGAAGACAAAAAAGGCGAACTAACTCTAGTCAGAAAGGGGCTCAAAGATCAAGAAGTTATTCATTGTCTGTTGTTGGGGAACAGACACCTAGCTCTTATCCAAGACTTTGACGCATACATGAACCTGTTTACCTGCCAACGTCGCGGGAAAAAAATGTTTTGCGATATCTGCCTGTGCGCTTGTGAGAACAAGACAACGCTTGCTGAACATGTGCTAATTTGCCCAACGATGATCACAAGACTAAGATTCCCACCCGCGGGCTCTACTGTGAAATTTACTAATCATGCTAAGGCATATGAGCCATCTTATTTAGCATTCTATGACTTTGAGAGTATTCTCGTAGAGCCTTCTTCGAATGTGTCTGGATGTGTAAAGAGACATCATTTTGCCATAGCGTATGCTTACATTATAGTGAACAGAAGCGGAGAAACAGTACAAAGCGGATCAAATTGTGGAAGTAATGCTGTAAACCATTTTATTCATACAATGCAGTGTGCCTGGAAAAAGTTGAAATTTTCTAAAGGCTACAATAAAATCAACATGACCGATGAAGATACGGCACATCACAATGAGCAAACTCACTGTCTTCTCTGTAAACAGTTTTTTTTTAAAAGGTAAAGGAATAAAACATCATGACCATGAAAAATCAGGAAACAATTACATTGGAGCTTATTGTAATAGATGCAACCTCCAAATGAAAAATCACAAATTGCAGCTCACTCTCATTGCACATAATGCTAATTACGACATGTCGTTAATCCTGCGTGAATTAACGATACCTGACTTGAAAATCAAACTAAGACCAAAACGTTCAGTTCACAAATACCATGAAGTCATCATAAAAGACTTGAGATTTATTGACTCGTATGCCTTTATGTCTGGTTCACTCGCGGCTTTAGCGAACCAATTCATCAGTAATGGGAACGAACCCATATGCACACAACATATGTTGAAAGATGTGCCAGCACCTGCGTTGCCATTATTGATCAAGGGAAGGCAGGTGTTTTGTTATGACTATATGGATTCAATGGAACGACTTTCTGAGACACGTCTTCCATCCCGCGAAGATTTTTTCAATTCGCTTCAAGAAGCAGAACTTTCCGAAAGTGATTATAAACATGCTCAGAATGTTTGGAAAGTAGCTGGGTGTCAGAGCCTGAAGGACTATTTGTTGCTTTATGTAAAAGTGGATGTTGGTCTTCTATGTGATGTCTTCCTAGAGTGGCGAGGTATTTTGAAAACCCAGTGGAGGTTGGATATTGTAAATTATGTTAGCCTGCCAGGATTTGCCTATGACTCCTTTCTGCTAAAAACACAGCAGGAATTAGAGGTGCTTAGTAGCCCAGACATATATCATTGCATTCAAACAAATGTGCGTGGGGGCTACACAAGTGTTGTGCGTCGTTTTGTACGCGCCAATAACATCTACACGAACCCTCAGTTTAGTCCAAAACATGATAGAAGCACTTTCCTTTCATATCTTGACTTCAACAGTTTTTTTCCCTCTGTAATGCAAGAGAAGTTGCCATGTGGGGATATGAGAAAACTAGATGAGACAGAAATGCAGTCGTTTTTGAGCGGGGGCTTGGTCAATCAAGCAACCGATGGCGATTTTGGATATCTCATTCTGTTCGATACTGAGGCTGTCTCACGTGAAGTCGTTGAGAAAACGGATGACCTCCCACTGATCATCAGAAGACACAATATCACCAACAGAGATATATCGTCAGTCACACGCGAATGGTATGAAGAAGAAAACCGTCCAGTACCGTGTAAGAACATAAAACTGATTGGAACACACGCTGCTAAGGAGAAAATGCTGTTTGCTCTGCCCCTCCTTAAACTACTTATTCAACTAGGCCTGGTTGTTAAAAAAAAGTGCATGCTATTTATACGTTTAAGCAAAAGCACTTTCTTGCGGACTTCATTCAGGATAACATAGAAGCCCGCAAAAGTGCTACTTGCCCTATCAAGAAAAATGCAATCAAGTGTATTTCAAACAGCATTTTTGGTCGATTCCTGATGACCGTGGCCAAATATAGTGAAAACATAGATATTGTCACCAACCGCGAAAAGTTTTTGAAGCTGGCCCGAAGTCCTTACTTTAAACGTGTTGTACCTCTCAATGATGGTCATGTAGTTGTAACTCGCCATAGGAAATATTCACGGGTGAATCATCCAAACTACATTGGCTACTACATCCTAGAGCTGTCCAAGCTGCGACTATATGATTTCTATTACAATGTGTTGAAGGCTCATTACGGAGATGATTCCTTAATAACAGAAATTGAAACTCCTGATCTATTAACAGAGTACTCGCAGGAGCCCTTCAAAAGCTATATAGACACAAGTAACTTTAGCCCCTCACATTCCTTGTACAGCACAGACAACAAAGGAAAGCTTGGATTTCTCAAGTCTGAAGTGGGGGAAAGAACCATCTCAGAATTTGTAGGTGTAAAACCAAAGTGCTACTCCATCCTCTTGGCAGACGGTGACCGGTTGAGTTCAGCTAAGGGCGTTCCAAAGTTCATAAAGAAGAAAATTGCTCATCAGCGATACAAAGACGCCCTATTCCAGAAGCAAACATTTACCTTTGACTATCAGGGATTCACAGTGCGCAATGGACGAATGAGTACAGTAAAATATCCCAAGAGAGGGATATCTGTAGTTGAGGACAAAAGATACTACATTAGCACCTTGGAGTCACGATCTTACGGTCATCCCGATAATTCTATAGGGATAGAGGAGGAAGAGCAGGAGGAGGAGGTAGCCCAGATCATGACACTGTCAAACGAAGAAAATTTGGAGGAAGGCGATGAAAGAGGCATAACAGAAGCGAGACTAGCCGAGGTAATGGGTGGGCAAGAGATTGGTGTAATGGGAGAACTAGAAGAAGAAACCTATGAATTGTGGGGAGAACGGGATGTGCTGGCCGAGCAATATTTTCCCTTGATAAAACGGGTAGAGGCGGATGATGACATGTTAATGCAAGCCGCGGAACAAGAAGAAATAAATCAAATGCTCTCATCATCCCCCCTTGAATATATGCTAGTAGATACAGACTTTTCAGAATAAATTGTAGTTGTTTATAAGAAAGGGGCTGGTGTGAATGTTGTATATACTGTTTATAGTGTAAGAATTTGCCTGCTATTTTTATGTTAAATATAAAATATATGTAAATATATTCTGTATATAGGACTAATCTTGGAACCTATGATATAAAATTGCACATGATGAATCTGGAATCATAATTTGACCAAATTCCAATAAACATTGAGTTTGTTTGACTTGTTTAAATGTCGTTTATCAAAAAAAGAAAAGAAAAAAAAGAAAAGAAACGGATGAAAAAAAAACAATAATTGTCTTAAAATTTATTCGATTTGTGGAAACATATGAATAAAACGCTTTTATCTTTCGATCCGGCTCATGCATAAAAGACTGCCCGCCAAATCAGGCGGGCGGCGGCGGCGGCGGCGGTAGCGGATGCGACAGGATTGCTCGGGGCCCGGGGCCCGGGGCGGGGTGGGGCGGGGCGGGGCGGGGGCAGCACGGGGTAGTGGCGGTGACGAGTGAGGACCTGTGAGTGGAGCCAGACCTCTGATTTAAGCATGGTATACAACCACCCCAACCCCCGATAAAGGAACTAAAAATTATTTATGCTTAGAATAGCTTCAAATGAAAAAAAATCAATAAGTCAATACTTACTTTTTATGAACACGTGTTAAATGTTTGATGACATACGGGCATTATAAACTTGCTGTAAGCGAATCTCATCACGTGTTCATCATTCCTTGAATATTCGGTCTTGGAAAACTCCATACATATTTTTTCAAGAGTTTCTCTTACACCCAAGTGTGAAACATTGTAGGCAAAGTACATGGCATAAGCCCCGCACACATCGCTTCGCGTGCTTTGAAGTCGAAATGCAGTTTTATACATACTGAGCCCAGGGTAATCAATATATTTGAAATGATCAGAGTATAATTTTGGATCGAGAGCATAACTATCTAGGAACACTGCCATGCCCGGTTCATAGTAGAGACAAATCCAGTGTCCCATTTCTCTTTTAGAATAACTTGGTAGCGTATTGACGATGCACACTATAGGTTTTCTATATCGAGGTATAGAGTTTACCTCGTCTGCCAATAGCACGCCTAAAAACAAGGCCTGGTTTCCTATGTGCCCCCTCAATCCTCTTTCAATCTCCATGTTGTTCATCGCACAGCCGCTTCAAGCGCGCACATCACACTGAAGCCGTCTTTCAGAATTAACTGTTATTATACCCACTGTTTCGCCAAACAGTATCAACAGACGGTTCTCGTTTTCTCCCTTGCTTAGATTCAAGCAAGGGGCAAATTATCATTTAAGTTTTCAGCACCCAAATCAAATGTGCAAATCATTGCCCCCTTGCCGAAAATATCCTTTCCAATTAAATGGTCTTTGTGAAAACCAAGTGCATCCAAAGTACGATGGTAGAGCTCAGCATAGTCATGAGGGAATTTACTAGGAATATTATACATGGTTCTACCATTAACACTGAAGCTTATTTGACTTATATCGCCATGGCTCAAATACAATGGATTTAGCGTATAGTCGCCAGCATGAGCTTCCATGCTCGTTATAATAAGCGAGAGTTTTTCCGGAATAACATTACCCCACGGTTGATCATACGTTCCTGAGGTTTGGTCTTTGGCTAGCACATAGGTTTTCAAGAGGGTTTTGGTAAATGTCGATTTTAAAAGATTCCCTGTGGCGAGAGACGCGTTCAAAGCATGAAGTGCATTAGGATAAGGAAACAGTCGCGTATAAAGCAGCTTGGCTGAATCTATATGCAGACGAATGTTATCGCCAGTTGGAGAATTTAGCAGCCATGCATTACTAGATAGTTCCATTCGGAGTCTAACCGAAATACCATCGAGCAAGTATATGTCTAAAGAACTTATATCCAGAAGAAGCGGGGTACAGAGTTGTATACCGTGAGTCTTAACCCGCTTCATCATGGTCTTGTGTTGCGCGCTGGCATTGTCAAAGTACTCTGCTGTTACTTTGGAAATAAAACCGTTCTCTGGGATGGTAATATTAGCATTGGCTCCAATTGTATTCAATTTGTTGGGCGACAAAGTATTCAGCATTTTAACGTATGACGTGTACCCATAAAGTACATTATTGTCAACAGCTAGATCTCCCAAAAAACATTGCACTGATTTGAATAGGCTGTGCGCGGTATTATTTGCAAATTCAACATGTTGAGCGTCTTCGAGAGGAGTAGTATTGTCTGGCTTAGTTAAGCGTAAAGAGGTGTGCAACACCAATTTCCCCAAATCAATAAAACTGCCAAGTGTTCCAGGAATGAGAAATTCTATATCTATCGGATAATTTCATATTGAATCATAACGGGAGGCAATCGTTGTTTCCAATAATCTCATTTTGTTGGGGCGGGGAAACAATTCACTGACACCGGCGGCATATTGCCCCAGGGGAGAACGCGGGTTCCCGACACCAACCGCGCTGGTGATGCTCGCCATACTGCTCTTAGTTCAACAATGATTACAACTCGGTAAATATGTCCTTTTTATAACACCTTTTCCTCCCGACTCCCTTGACTTTCTTTTTCCCGCTTCCTCTAGTCAATTTCATTGCAGCTTGCTTTAAGGAATTAATTCCATGCTTTTTTATAGAGCTTCTCAAGTTGCTTCCCTGTGAAATATCATCTAGAACATTGTTTCCAAATGTTCGAGCTGAAGGCACAATGACATTTTTTACTAGGAAAGGGAAAGCTCTTTTAGCGAGTCCTGCTAAAACCGAGAATAAACCCCCGCCTCTGTGATAGCTTGGTTCATAAGAAAGTGTGACTATATCATGAATACCACTCCCTCGGGATGATATCTGTTTGCCATTCGAAAACAGGGTATGATATTCTGCTACGGAAGGAGGGATGAATGTAACCCGCATGGTGGCGGCGAGGAGACTGTCTTTTCAAATGGACAACATTCCTATTAATACACCAAAATGTACTCAAAGATTCAACGCGATCGGATATGAAGTAAACATGTAACAGGGTATCCTTCTTCGAAATCCATAGGACGACCTTTTTGATCTGTGAGTTTAATAGAAATCGAATCAATTACTTTGGATTTACGGGACTTATATATAGTTGGATGCACGCCTTTTGTTAGACCTCCGGAGAGCGAAAAGGCATCAAGAATATTTACATTTTTCCCTGCACACCTAGAGGGATTGACAAGGTCAGTGTAAATGAGAACACACTGTACGTCACCATTTCTCAACAGAGGGGTATGACCATGTAGCGGAACAAGAACGGGGTTTTGTTGTTTTTCATGTGTACCCAAGGAAGAAAACACAGCATAACCTAAGTTGGTAACAAAACCGAGAACCTGGGCCAGTCGCGTATCAAAGGAAACCTTAATAAATACAACTTGTGGATGATAACCATTGTAGCAGAACAAAGTTAAATGATCATTTGTTGAGCTAAATGCAAGAACCTCTCTAGAATACGCTAGTAAATGGTAGTTGTATCCATCGACCATCTCCTTTATCAATGTCGTTATTATACCGTTAACACACATCAGCAAATACCCAGTGTCATTATACAAGATATTAGCATTAATAGCCTCTGACAGTGTGCGTCTTTCAATAGCTTCTGAATCTGGCGTTGGTCTTATACCACATTCAAGATGTATACTACACTCTGGTTCACCCGGTTTAACAATGTAATACCGACGGGGAAGCAACACGTTCAGTAGACCGACTTCATATTCCACGTCCTTGTCTAATGTTAGAGTCTGTATATTATTAGTAAAGCTAGTGCTGGAATTGGGGTAAACTTCCCCATCCGCAATGCTGGTAACATATATATGATGTGACTCCATTTAGAACAAGCAAGACACTAGCAAAAATATTATAATTATTTCATTATATAGAGGTAGACATGACGAGATCCCAATTACATATTGGAGGTAAATCATACTAAACATCATTACATTGTTATTTATTGACATATTTTACATTTAGTGATGTACATAATTATTGGGAAATTGTCTGGAGCTATAGTTATTTAGGATCCACGTCGACTACAGCACCGTCCCGTTTTCTTTTCCATTCGTCAGCCACAGCGTCGTCCTCTGTATCCACCAGTTTCCTCTTCCTGTTTCGCTCGGGAGACACAGATAGAGTTAATTTTGTTTCAGGCTCATCGCAGGTCCACCATCTGTCCAGGATGACGCACGATATATTATGCAGTTGGAGTTCAGCCGCAGCCTCTTGGAGATGCGGTTGGTAGTCAGCTTTCCACAACACGTAAAGAATTCCAGCGCTTGCAATATTGTAGGGGAAGACGACACTTGTAATGTTGCTTTTAATCACCCATTCTACCAGTTTTGTGATGGACTCTTTAAACCAGCGGAGAAGGTTATCATAACTTAGGGTAGGCGGTGGCCGAAGTGATAGCGTACTGGACCCACATTCGCCGCGTGATGGACGACGCGGGTTCGAATCCTCACGCTACCACTCGGATTTTTCAGTCACCGCCGAGTAGCTTAAAACTACCCACATGCTGTCCTGAAGACCACCCATCAACCCGGACTCTAGAGGAAGCCGTCCAAGCAAATCAAGAACGAGTTCCGGGGGGCAGCATGAGCCAATGCAAGATGGCGCCACTATAAACACTCGCCTGCGCCAGAACGAGCTGGGCCGACCATCAGGCCCCACCTGGAAGAAGCCTTGGGCCGACCATCAGGCCCCACCGGGAAGATGCCTACTGGCGCAATAGGCACAACGTAAAAAAAAAAAAAAAAAATAGCTGTCTTCCTTTACCCCACGAATGAAATTTTGATCTCTTGACGTCTGAAGATATCCTTGGTTTAGAGGGTTATTTTCCAGTTCGCGGCCAGGAGCATATTGGGTTAGGATACACGCCACATAAGGAAGATTTTCACTCGGAGGATAGCGAATATGCAGACTACCGGGAATACCACGATCTTCCCAGCGACACCTGTTCAGTTGATAGATCGGGCTTCTTTCGCGGTAGAGATTACTGTGCGGGTATAATCCATGTAGGCGTCCAGTAAACCCCCTCTTTTCGTAGCAGGAACTGCAGTTGAGGGAAGAAACGATGATGGTCTTGTTGTTGCGGTAGATGTCATCGCCAGGAGAACCGTCTTTGTAGTTGAACACGTAGGCGTCCGACATGGTGTCCTCTGGTATACTGGTGAGTGATGAATAGTACCGCTTCAGCTGATGGCGAGGGACGAGTAGCGAACCATAGTCCCATCTGCTCTCTCTTATAAGCCCGCTCGGGGCACCACCGTGTCCAAGCGTGTTCGTCCTCGCCTCCGGCATTTCTCTCTCCATGACGTCGCCGCTCCCTCTGTATAAGTCGCGCGTCCAACGCGGTTCAGTATCTACAACGTCCATGATTCTGTTTCTTTCTTGAATCACAATGTAGGACTGCACTAGCACATTGGAAAAGCGGATTTAATATGGAACCCATCTGTAAGTTACCAACGATGGTTGTTTGGTGAAACCAGATCCCTGAATCTGTTGCCGCACGCGCGTATTTTTTATTTCGCTAGGTAATACACCCGTGGCGTCAATGATGTGTTTTATATCAGCAATGTCAGCAATCGTTGGTTTTTGACTTGCATTAGAGAGTAAATTCAACATGTACAGGATATTGGAGGATCAAACAGAAGCCAACAGGTTGCCTCGGCTATCTCATTTTACGATGGGATTGTCTTTTATTCGTTCTAGCATCATAGTGACGTATGGCACGTCGATACTTTTAACATACAGAGGTATTAAATTACTTATTTCAGGATTGGAGGAAATCTTGTTCTCCCTAATCCCTGTGACTCTAAGTTGCACGGGTGATAGTTTTGTGGTTTTGTATACACCAGATCGCGATATTTTCTTTTTTTTTTGTAAGTTTTCTTTCTTACAGAGCAAGATGACGGGTTCAGTCTTGTAGAAGTGCTTGGTCTAGCACCATGGGACGACACGACAGGACCGCTGCTGCTTGCTGACACATGTTCAGAGACCGGCATGTGATCGGGATGGGTCGACTGCGGGTTGAAACACGATTGACCGTTGACCCCCGGACTCGTGGAGTTGGCGCATTTAGGCTTAATACCCTTTAAAACACGCTCTGCGGTAGACTCGGGAACAAGATAATACGTGCGCATTATCCAAATAATTTTCCGATCAAGGAAGCGGCAATAGGTAATATAGCAGCTAATATATTATCACCCCGTCTCGATGTCAATATGTCTTTGCTTATGGAGAGGAGTTTTCTTTCTAGCTATGGCACGTGTCTTCCCGATAGTTACGTAATTTCTTGATAACTTTGTTATTGAGGGTGAGGTGCTTCTTTAACAAATTGGAAAATATTTCAGATATACAGTTCAATTGTTCTCGAGCTGTTTGCTTAATAGCACGGTTTCTATCTTTTACTTTTAATTTCTTCAAAAGTAAGACAAAGTTTTTGTGTGCACTAAGGAGTGGTGTCTTTTTACGCATTTTCTACAATATCATTAGCGTCAATCCAGCTGTTGAATGAAGTAGGGTATCCCAACCACGATACAAAATACTTTTTTTTTCCTTTATTTTTTCGTGAACGCAGTATTTTAATATCGTATGTCTCAGGCAGAGCGCTTAAGACGAGCTCTGGCGCGTAGAATATCCCCTGTATTGGTTCTCCAGACAAATCTTCTAAGAGATAAGTTCTTGGGCGATTCTTGTATTTAATTGATTTTATGCGAAAGAGCTCGTGAGTATTTTGCTGCGTGTATCCTTTATGGAATACAGAGGAACGAGCACTTCCAACAAGGCGAACTATTTCCCCAACTGCCAGTCGAGGACTGATGGAAGACGCTGGTTGCTTCGGGTTTTTATACATTGCGTGGAATTGCCGTTTGATTGGAGATGGGTCTTTTAAGTTATGGATATCAATGGGAGTTTGTTTGTTCTTCAGTCTAGAATGGGGCGAGCGGTTGTAGGCATTGACCATGTTTTGCAGCTGATCAATATATCTTGAAGAATTTTGAGACGTTATGAACTTGTAGATGCGTGCTTTAAGTGTACGAATGGCCCGCTCTGCCAAGGATGCTTTGATCTCACTTGAGTACACACTGTACAGCTTAATGCCCCGGGAACATAAATAGTTTCTTACTTTTCGATTCCAGAATTCTGTGCCCAAGTCGGTGTTTAATCTTCGTAAGCCTTCAGAATCTTTATTTTCCACCACTTGTTTAAAGGCCACGAGCATAGTATTTGCGTCTTTATTCCGACACGGGACAACTTGCATATATCTAGAAAACACGTCTATGCATACTAACAAGTAGCCTATGTTATTATTTTCCTTTCTTATATGTCTCACGTCTGCTAAATCGGCAGCCATGATTACTTTGGGTTTTGAGGATATTATCTTTTGCCGGGGAAATTTTTTAGTCTGTAGCTTATGCAATGTATATGTTTTATTGCTTCTCAAAAAGTTGAATACGTCATCACGTGTTATTGCCGGATTTATACTTTTTGCTTTCTCCCATAATTTCGCCTGAGAGCTTAAACCATAGGGTTCGTTATGTTGGGAGTCAAGAGCGTGTAAGAGTTCCTTCTTCCTGGAGTTCACCATTGGAATACGCGTTCACCTGGAGGTTCTCCGACAATGTTTGAGCGAAACTGTAGGGACTCAGGAGTATTTATACCCAAATCAACAAGAAGATATCCATAAGGACGTGAATATACAGCTTATTTATATATATCTACAAATTAGTTTGCCTTCTCTTTCCCGAATATTTGTCTGCCCAGAGTGTGAATTTGAGATAAATCGCGCTGTCTTAACAAGAGGAAATGAGAACAGTTCAGGCTAATATTCCTTGCATGCTTTCCACCCATATATAGATTTTGAGTGATAAATATGCATGAAATATTGTTGTGCTGTCCGCGAGTAAAAGCATCAACCACAATTTTGTTCCTAACAGCATCAATGAAAATATCGTCAAGTACATACAATGTCCCTCTCTGATCAAACGTATCCTCGTTGGCAATTGGATCAATTATTTCAGACGACACTATAACTTTAGGTCCTATTTCTTTATTTCTTTGAAGAGGATGAGACGTTAAGCCATATATGACAATTTTTTTGAACTTTTCATGATACTTCAGAATAAGCAGCTGTACAAGTTCCGATTTTCCAGAGTTGCTATATTCTGCAACTATTATGCGCGCAGGATATTGGAAAATATTGAGAAGGTTCTCTGAATATGTCTCACCCATAGCGGAAACTCTATTAATGATGGTAATTATTAAAGTCTGAATCTTATATAGCACAGAATATGTATGTGTGTGTGTGTGTGTGTGTGTGTATGCGCGCGTGTGTGTGTATACAATAAGAACAACAACAACAACAACAATAGCAACTACCCTCGCTTTGTGCATGCCCCCCACTTCCGTCACCCCCCCGCTGACCGCCCTCTGACCGTCTTACCCCCACTCCCGTCACCCCCCCCCCGCTGACCACCCTTTCTTCCGTCACCTCCCCCCGCTGGCCGACCTACCCCCGCTCCCGTCACTTCCCCGCTTCCGTACGCTAGCCCGAGAGGGGTGGGGTGGGGTGGGGTAGGGCATGTGAAAAAGTTTTTTTTTTTTTGGGGGGGGGGATATGGGGTGGGGTGGGGTGGGTGGGGGTAGGGCATGTGAAAAGGTGAAAGACTTGGGGGGGGGGGGTAGGGGGGGGTCCAGATACCCCCTCTTCCGTTACCACCCCGCTGACCCCCTAACCTCCACTTCCAGTCCCCCCGCTGAGGCTACCCCCACTTCCGTACATTTGTTACTACTCCCGGGACATGAGGTAACCATTTGTTAGACGCGTATGACCCGTCCGAAGACGGGTCAAGGCTGTCTGCGAGCGACGGTCACGGACACTTTCGTATGACCAAGAACGAGGCACAGCCCTGGTAATCTTTCCAATTTTGGAAGTCGCACCCCGAGCATTCCACCTCTCCTGTCAACTGGCAAGAATTGCCTTGCGAATCTCGGGAAACATATCTGTACATGGGACCGCACTTGGAGGGGCAGCTCTAGCTGCTGCCTCCCTTGCAAGTCCATCAGCTCGTTCGTTCCCGTGTACGCCAACGTGTCCTGGAACCCAACAAAACCCAACGCGATATCCCCTGTTGCTGAGCAAATACAGCCACTCGAGAGCAGATAAAACTAGGGGATTAACAGAGGGAGTAAAGGAGCCCAGCGCAGAAAGAGCGCTTCGAGAATCACTAAAAATCATAAAAGAGTCCACAGGAAGCGTAAAAATAATCTGTAAAGAGAGGACTATTGCAGACAGCTCTGCAGTAAATACAGAAGCAGCAGAAGAAAGACTATCTCCCCGACAGAAGGAGGGGAACACAACACCAAAGCCAACTCCAGCATCCAATTTAGAGCCATCAGTAAAGACAGGGATGGAGTCCGAGTGTTCAGTGAAATGCTCTAAAAATAAGGCTCGGGACGCATATGGCGGTAACTCCCTCTTACTATCTATAGTGAGAGAACACACGGATACACCGGGGAACTGCCAATATCCAACCCTAGGTACTCGATAAGGGCAGACAGGAATGGGAGGGAAAGACAACGGTCTCATGGCAGACGCTACCCGACACCCAAAAGGTTTAGGGAGACTAGGTCGCTCATCATATGCAGGCGAATGGGAATCCCGCAAAATTGACACACAAGGAACAGATTCTGGAAGGCGTTGGACGCGGAACCAGCAACGGAATAGAGAGGACTGGCGTCTCAAATCCACAGGCAGGACGCCAGCATCCACGAGGAGGCTAGGTATCGGTGAAGACCGGAATGCACCAGTAGCCAAGCGGACCTCGGCATGATGTACGGAGTCCAACACGCGTAGGTGAGCCTCCTTGGCGGAGGAGTAAACCTCGCAGCCATATTCCAACTTGGAAAGGATGAGTGTTCTGTGGAGGAGGAGTAGCGTGTCCCTGTCTGCACCCCAAGAGGTATGAGCTAAAACACGAAGGAGAGACAGGGCTTTCTGACAAGCCGCCTTAACGTAACGTAAATGAGGCACCCAGGTTAGGCGGCTATCTAATAAAAGACCGAGGTAACGAGTCGTCTCTACACATGACAGTCGCCTATTACCAAGATATAAGTCAGGGTCCGGATGAACGCCTCGAAGACGACAGAAATGCATAGCTACTGTATTTGAGGACGAAAATCGAAAGCCGCGCGTATTTGCCCAATTGGCGACTCTATTAATAGTCAATTGCAGTTTTCGTTCAATCAACGACATCCTTGCCGCAGAAAACGAAATGGATAAATCGTCTACATATAAGGAGCTATGAACTCCATCAGGCAGGACACCAACGACTCCATTAATAACCACAGCAAATAGCGTAACACTGATAATACTTCCCTGTGGTACACCATCCTCATGTGGACAAACCTCGGAAAGAGTACTCCCCACTCTTACCCGTAAAAGACGATGAAATAAAAACTCCTGAATAAAAACAGGGAGACGGCCACGAAGACCAAACTCAAACAGGTTAAGTAAAATTCCATGACACCAAGCGGTGTCGTAGGCCTTCTCCAGATCAAAAAACATGGTCACCTGGTGGTGATTATTGGCAAACGCCTCACAAACTGAGGACTTCAAGGATAAAAGAGCATCCGAAGTGGACCGCACCTTTCAGAAACCATATTGCACCAGGGTCAATAAATTCCGGCTCTCCAAGTACCACATAAGCCTGACATTCACCATTTTCTCCATCACTTTACAAATGCAGGATGTTAAAGAAATAGGTTAGTTGCTTGGAGATGATATTTCCCAGGCTTCAGAATGGGGAGAATTACAGCCACACTCCACAGAGATGGAAAATCACCGGTACGCCAAATGGAATTGTAAAGATCCAATAAAAATGTAAAACCACAGTCAGACATGTGGCGTAAGAAAGCATAAGGGATGTCGTCTGGACCTGGCGAGGAATCATGACACTGAGATAAAGCCGTCTTCAACTCGGAGAGAGAAAATGGGATATTATAAGATTTCCCTCCGGTGGAAGCGAAGTTAACGCCGAGTGATTCCAAATCCCGGCGATGACGAGCCCATGGTGCAGTAGGATCTTTCCTAGAGACACTGGCAAAGTGCTTGGCGAATAGGTCAGCAACAATCTTAGGGTCCGCCACCGTTTCCCCTGCATGCGATAACACTGGAGGGGGAGGGGGGGAAAACTTCCCAGATATCTTACGAACTCTGTTAAAGACTTATGTGAGTGTAGTTCTGGTAGTGATGGAAGATACATTAGCCTTCCAAGAAATTCGTTGAGCCTCCTTGAAAGTGTGTCGTGCTCGAGCACGCGCTCGCCGAAAAGCATCCAAACACTGGGGGTCCCCACGGTGACGACGAATTCGAGAGAATGCAGCACGCTTCTCTTGCACAGCAGTAGTGCAAGCGGCATCCCACCAGGGAACAGGACGTTTAGGGAACTGGCCAGACGTCCTGGGGACGGATTGAAGGGCTGCAGAATGTAGGGCATCAGTGAAATAGGATGCAGCCTCGTCAGAAGTTCCAAAGTCAGCCAACGGACGAAGAGAGGAGGTAAGTTCCGTAAATCGCTGCCAGTCTGCTTTATCTAGACGCCAGCGAGAAAGGCGTGAATGTGGTACAGAATCAGTGTGTTCCAATAAAATTGGAAAGTGGTCACTGCCATACAAGTTTGGTAAGACCCGCCAACGAAAATCAGGAAGAGAATTAGAAGTGCAAAGTGAAAGATCTATTGAGGTAAAAGTACCAGTCTGGCTATCAAAATGTGTAACCTCCCCAGAGTTTAAATTTTCTAATCCCTGATCCTCAATAAAATAAGCAATTAAAAGTCCGCGTGGGTTGGTAGCACCATCATCCCACAACGGATGGCGACCGTTAAAATTCCCTAATAAAAGTAAAGGCGAGGAAAGTTCATGCACCAGGTCGTCAAGATCGTGTCTGTCAACGGAAACACCAGGAGGGAGATAAAGGCTACATAATGTATACAATTTGCCCAAATAAACCTTAACAGCAACAGACTGCAACGTTGAGTGAAGCTGTAATGGGACAGAAGGGATATCACAGCGAACGAATATGGCGGTGCCACCATGGTGGCCCTGTCCAGGATTAGGGGTACTGTAAACGGCACGATACCCAGGAGGACTAGAGTGAGTGTAGTCTCCGAGCATTGTCTCCTGTAAACAACGGCAAGCAGGAGCAAACCGAGATATCAATGCTCGGAGTTCCTCCCACGAGGTCCGTAGGCCTCTTCAATTCCACTGGGGGAGTAGGAAGATGTCTATTTTCAAGTGCGCTCCAGGCGAGCCCCTGAAAGAGACTGCCTTTTACCCACCTGATTAGGTACGGTAATACGACGAGAAGAGGAGACTGGGACCCGAGAGGAGCCGGGTTGAGGGACCTCGAGCTTTCTCCCAACGAAGGAACCTGTGCCCCCTCCGGACACCGCACTACTAGAGCCAGACCGCACACCACTCCCCGAAGCTATATGCTCGCGGGGAGGATTCCCAACACTATCTCAAAGGGATTCCTCAGTTTCCATATCCCGATCAGGAAAACCACTAGAAGCAACAGGAACTGGAACAGAGGGGGTCTCAGCAGGCTCAATATGAGCCTCCGCATCTTCCTCCATAGGCCTATCCTAAGAGACCCCAGAATCATGTATACCTACAGTAATCTTAGTTGGCGGAACAGATTCAACTGAATCTGTAGAACCGCGATGTCGCTTGTTCATACCTCTGGCGGACTTCGGCGAAGCAATGTGAGGTGCATGTACATGCATCACCTGGGACGAGACCGGAGAAGCCCCATCAGAACCTGGAGGTGACTCGACAGAATCACAGGACAAAAGGGAAAATCTATTATGGGACGTAATAATAGTAGCTTCAAAGGGCCGGGAGGAAACCGTAGAGGACACCTGAGCACCGGGCTGGGCAGAAGAGCGAGTGCCTAGCGATGAGGTGTACGTCTTTGCTCCAGTACCTGCCTTCTGGCGGTGGAGGAGTTCACGGCGCGCACTACCAAGGCTGATAAACTGACTATTTGCAAGTTGCAAAATATCAGTTCCAGGCGATATCGTGGGCACTGTCTGGAAGACAACCGGTGAGCATCCTGGCAATAGAAGCAATAAGCATCTGACCCACATTCCACCGTGGAGTGTGCGGCTAATGCAGAACAATTACCACACCGAGAAGGCTCAGTGCAGTATTTCTTACCATGACCATACCCGTAACATGAAAAACACTGTAGAGGGCGGTCAACAAAAGGCTTTACCCGAAGATGGAGAGGGCCAATACTGACACGGTCAGGGAGGGTAGAACCAAAAAAGGTGAGAAGTATCATGTTAGCTGAACCCTTCATCTTGGACACCTTATGAACATAACAAGGGCACATCCCAAGTATTTCCTCCTCAGAGAACTCAAAGAGGTCATGATTATATATAATTGAAGGTATGGTGTGCTTTGACCGTTTCAAACATGTTGTCAGCAGGGCATGGTAGATGTTGCAGCATTTTAGCTTGAGTAATATCTTTAGCCCTGACTAACACTCCCTTCCCATACTTTTTCAGATTCCCCTCAGGGATCGTACCAATTTCTTTGGCGAGGTACCTAGCAGCATAAATGAAGTTGCCACGCCCATTCTTATAGTATGCATCAAACCAACGAGGGGGAGGGACCTGGCTGTCCCTGGGAGTTGGCTCTAACAAAGCGTCTTCAAGGAGATTCGGGACATAGTCCATGTCACTGTCCGAAATATTGGAAGAGCGAAGAAGTTTCGCTTGAAATCCAGCACCTGCGATAGGCAGAGTCGCAACAACATCACACGCCGACTGGGCTTCAGCGCTGGAGGCAAAGGTCACATAGCATCTATTTGACTTGGTCTCCATCATAAATGAGACGGGTACGAAGGACTGTGCCAAATGGCTTGAATAAGGAGTGCAAGGCACGGTAGGAAAACGATGGATCGATATTCACCATCTGAAGTGCGTCCAGCTTGGAGGAAGGGCGCACATCAGAGTTACCCCCGGAATGGGAGGCAGCCTTGCCAGACACACGTGGACTTTTGTGTCGCACGGACTTGTCTTGGTCAGCCTCTCTAGGAGGTAGGGACTTTCCAGCGGCACCACCAGGAGCCGTGAAAGGCTCCAAGGTGGCGACGAGAGAGGACCGTGTAGGGGTAATCGGGGACAGGCGGACGTCAGGGAGAGAGGCAGGCCGAGGCAAGGGAAACTTACCCATACACAGGGGAGGTGTTTCACTCCCCCACACCCCCACCGACCACAGAGCCCAACAAGGGGAGGCTGAATGTTGGGGCCACACCGCACCCAACAGCCCCAAGGGTAATGGGGAAGTATACGCATCCACTGCCAGGTGTTTAACGGCGGCCGCGGGACCGTTGCGACCGCCCACCCGGCAGTGACCACTTGACCCTAGCCATCGCATGACCAGCCGATTGATTCAGTGGGGTCACACTGAACCGCCCGTCTTACCCCAACCCTCCCACCAAAGGAGCGTGTTGCCCACCGAGGGAAACTACACCCTGCCCCGCGGTGGACTCAACCCCCAGATGAAAGGGCACGGGGAGTATACGGGACGCCCCGCACGGCTAACACGTGGGGAGCCAGTAGCCCTGCCCTGGGTGATAAAAGGGCAGGGCGGGCGAAGGCAACCTCACCAGTTGGCAGGAGGAGGAGGAGGAGGAGGAGTTTTCTTGGTACTCGAGATATTCAAAGGAAGGCGGTGACGATATGAATGTCGGGAGTTATGTATACCTTGAGGAAGAAGAAGGAGAAGAAATGAAAATAGGGAAAATAAGAAAATAGTAAAATACGAAAATGAGGGAAAATATAAAATTATGAAAATAGAAGAAAAGAAAATAAGAAATAAAAAAAATACCCCCAAAAAACATGACAAAAATGGAAAAGAATATCAATAAAGCAAAAAAATAAAGAAATAAAACAGGACCTAAACCAAAAAAATAAATAAAAATCCTTACCATAAAAAAACAGTACTTCACAAAATAACAAATACATGCGCAAAGAAAAGCTACGTATACAAACAAAAGCATGGAATTTGAGCCAGAAAACAAATCATCTTATATAACCTTCAAAAGCTTAGCGAAACAACAAATAGAGGGAGGGAGGAATGAAGGAACGAATGAGAGGGTGGAGAGGAGGAGGGGAAGGAGGAGGAGGAAACATGGAAACATGAAAATGCAGGCAACAGAAAGCCTATTGGCTCATTACGAGGTCGCCCGCTTGGGTGATCTAATCTGCTCGACCGCCACTTGGGACTTGATGAGCAGATGAAAGCACCTCGATATTGAGGAGCAGATGAAAGCACCTCGTTATTCAGTTTACTCCCGATGCAGCGAAATGACGGCAGATTCTATAATGAAGGAGTTGATGGTATTCGCATTTACTACTTTTGAGGGAAGGTTATTCCAGTGGCGGATGACTCGGTTTGAAAAGAAACTACTTCCAATGTTTGTGTTACATCGACTCGACTGAATGGGTAAACCGTTATTTCTGGTTCTTGAGTTGGTTTGCAGTTCAAAGAATTCGGAGTATTCGACGTTATTGAACCTTTTCAGGTACTTGATGAATTGAATCATATCCCCTCGTAGGCGTCTTTTCTCCAATGTAAAGATATTGAGTCGCTTGAGTCGTTCCTCGTACGGTTGAGTCCTTAAGGTTGGAATCATCTTTGTGGCGCGTCGTT
>NW_026111262.1:17500-19874 GCF_024679095.1 Eriocheir sinensis | reverse complement strand
AAGAGAAAGAAGGCAAGATTCATTTCCTTAAGAGAATATTGTAACAGATATGCTGGTCTACCTCTCCCCTCTTCCTCCTCCTCCTCCTCCTCCTCCTCCTTCCCTTCAAGTATGTACCCGTACCACCTCGAGAGAGAGAGAGAGAGAGAGAGAGAGAGAGAGAGAGAGAGAGAGAGAGAGAGAGAGAGAGAATATAAATGAACCATGGAATAGAGGCACGAGTAAATGAATGAATTAATAAACCAATAACTGAATGAACGAAGAAATTGAAGATAAAAATAATAAAAAAAGGAAAGATCACGCTCTGAATACATTTAAATTTGTGTTTGTCCCAGAGAGAGAGAGAGAGAGAGAGAGAGAGAGAGAGAGAGAGAGAGAGAGAGAGAGAGAGAGAGAGAGACTAAAGGGGGAGGGATTCTTTTTACCTCCTGTCTCTGTTTTTCTCTCTGCAATATTATCAAAGCTCTCAGTTTTTTTTTTCTTTTAATTTCTTTCCATCTCTCATAACGTTGTGGAGGCTCGAGGCGCTTTCCTGCATTTTCTTTCCTCATTTGTAATTTCCTCGTTGCTCCGTTTCTTTTTCTTTTTTTTTTTCTTTCATTTGTAATTTCCTCGTGAATATTATAATTGTTGTTTTAGTAGAGCTTAACTTAGTTGTTTTCTGTGATTATAATTTTGTGTCCTATTAAGCTCCGGGACTTTGCATTTTTTACTATTTCTTATTTCATGATCATTATCGATACAATTTTTATAGAGTTCGTAATGACTTTTGTTGCAGCTATGTATACTATTACGTAATTTACCCCTGGGACATGGATAGATAGATAGATAGATAGATAGATAGACTGAATAAGCTTATCTGCGTATCTTGCGAGTGACAGCGGCATTTTTTTTTTTTTAAACAAAGGAGGCAAAAAAAAAAACTATTCTCATTAACACTATAGGCCAGTCATTATTTTTAACTCTCAACCTTCCTTTCCTTTCGTTTCTTTTCCTTCCCTTTCCTTTTCTTTCTTTCCTCTCCCTTCCTTCTTTTCCTTTCCTATTTTTCCATTTTTTTTCCATTTTTTCCAATTTTTCTTTTTTTTTCATTTTTCAATACCATAGGCCAGTCATTGTTCTTAACTCTCAACCTTCCTTTCCTTTCTTTTCTTTTCCTTCCCTTCCCTTTCCTTTTTTTTTTTCCTCCCCCTTCCTTCTTTTCCTTTCCTGTTTTTCCATTTTTCCCATTTTTCCATTTTTTAACACCATAGTCATTATTCTTAACTCTCAACCTTCCTTTCCTTTCTTTTCTTTTCCTTCCCTTCCCTTTCCTTTTCTCTTTTTCCTCCCCCTTCCTTCCTTTCCTTTCCTGTTTTTCCATTTTTCCCATTTTTTCCATTTTTTAACACCATAGTCATTATTTTTAAAGCTCAACCTTCCTTTCCTTTCTTTTCTTTTCCTTCCCTTTCCTTTGCTTTCTTTCCTCTCCCTTCCTTCCTTTCATTTAGTGTTTTTTTTTCCTTCCTATTTCCTTTCCTCTCTTCTCCTTTCCTTTACTTTTCCTTTCCCTTCCTTTCCTTTTCTTTCTCTTCCCTCTTTTTACTTCCTTTCCTTTCTTTTCTTTTCCTTCCCTTTCGTTTCCTTTCTTTCCTCTCCCTTCCTTCCTTTCCTTTCATTTCATTTAGTGTTCTATCTTTTCTATTTCCTTTCCTCTCCTTTCATTTTCCTTTCCTTTCCCTTCCTTTCCTTTGCTCTCTCATTTTCCCTTATTTTTTCTTTCCATTTATTTCTTCCTTTCATTATTCTTAAATCTCGACCTTACTAGCGTCAGACGATGCGAATTCTACTCCAATCGATGTTTAAAATGGCGCTGCGTAAGTTTATTCTGTAACTTAAGAAGGAGTTGTAAAAAAAATGAGAAAGATTGCTTCCTTGTCGTCTCTTTCTCTCTTCTCCAAAGTTTCTTCCTTGCTCTTTCTTTAACGCTTTTCTCCCTCCTTTCTCTCTCTTTTCTCGCCTCTTCTGTTCTCTCCAATTCTTCCATTTTATTTTTTTCAGTTTCCTATTTTCTTTCTTTTAATTTCTTACTTTTGTTTTATTTTCCTTAACCATTCTCTTCCTTTCCTTTCGTTTAGTTCCCTCTCCTTTCTTTTCCTCTTCTTTTCTTTCCATTCTTTTCCCTTCCTTTCCTTTTCCTTTCCTTCCTTCTTTTCTCTTTTCTCTCTTTTCTTTATTAATCTTTCATACCGTTTCCTTACTGTTTCATCTCCTCTTCTTTCCTCCCTTCTTCTCTCCTCTTCTCTCTACTTTCTCCAATTTCTGTTCTTCTGCAATCTCTTCTCTCCCCCTTTCTCTTCTCCTCTTCTCTTTCCTCTCAGCCTTTCTGCTCTTC
>NW_026111262.1:0-12500 GCF_024679095.1 Eriocheir sinensis | reverse complement strand
CCTGTTAGTTCATTGTTAATTGGTCGTGCTTGAAAACTTTACTTAAATAAACATCATCGGAATGGAATAGAATAACACTTAATACAGAGCACCAATAGCCTTCAATGGGGCACTAAACTGATCCAGAACGAGTCACTTTAATTTGAAAACGAGACTGAATGTGAGGAGACATAAATATTTGTATACAAGAACAGTGAAGTATTAGATAACTAGACATAACAATCCTAATCCTCCTCCTCCTCTTCCTCTCTCTCCTCCTCCTCCTCTTCTTCCTCCTCCTCCTCCTCCTCCTCCTCCTCCTCCTCCTCTTCCTCCTTTACATCCTCCTCCTCCTGAAAGACGAAAGTGAAAAAAAAGACGATACATTAAAAATAACTCTGAAAAAACGTTGTATTAGATAACTAGACATCACCACCACCACCACCATCACCACCACCATCATCATCATCATCATCATCACCACCACCCCCTCCAGGAAATGAATACAGTAAAGTTAGTTAATTTAAAAGCCCACTGAGAACGTAATGACCCCGCGCCGGCAGTATGGTATAGCAAGGTAAAATTAGACGCAACGTAACGCCTTTGATTAACGACGTAAAGTGTAGCTAACGACCGTCGTCCCGCGCTCAATGAGGGTTAACGAAGAGAATGAGGTATATAGCAGCCGGGCGGGCGGGCGGGGAAATTATGTGACGAAGTTGGGAGTCATTGCGAGAGAGTAAAGTGGGCGAGGCGTGTTGAGCCTAACGAGATCTGTCTTTACATGACCTCGTGAGCGACTGCGTATGTATGAGGAGGTGTAGAAGGAAGAAGAGAGGTAGGAGGAGAAGGAGGAGAGGAACAGGCAAGAAAGTGAAGGAGTAAACTATGGTAATGCAACTTAAGACTAGGATAGATAATATATAGCTAGAAGAAAGAAGAGGAGGAGAAGGAGGAGGAGGAGGAGGAGGAGGAGGAGGAGGAGAAGAACATGCCAGTAAATGACGGGGTGAACTAAGATGATGCAATATAAGAAGAGTTAGATAATATAGGATAGATAATATATAGATAGAACGGAGAAGAGAAGGAGGAGGAGGAGGAGGAGAGGAACATGCAAGTAAGCGAAGGAGTAAACTATGGTGATGCAGCTTAAGTCTAGGATAGATAATATAGAGATAGAAGGAAGAAGAGAAGAAGGAGAAGGAGGAGAGGAACATGCAAGGGTACTAGGGTAACGCAACATAAGAATAGGATAGATAATATAGAGATAGAAGGAAGAAGAGAAGAAGGAGAAGGAGGAGAGGAACATGCAAGGGTACTAGGGTAACGCAACATAAGAATAGGATAGATAATATAGAGATAGAAGGAAGAAGAGGAGGAGAAGAAGGAGAGGAACAGGCAAATAAGTAAAGAAGTAAACTAGGGTGACACAACATAAGAACAGAATGGATAATAGATAGATAGATAAGAGAATATATAAGAATTGATATTGGAAGAGAAGAAGGAGGAGAGTGGCAGTTTAAGTAAGATGTACGAGGGGAGAATAGAATAGATAATACAGTCGTGTTTAACTAACAAGATTTAGATTTACATGAAGATCTGAGCGGCTGTTAGGTATGCATGAGGCGGAGGAGGAGGAGGAAGAGGAGGAGAAGGTGAAGGAAGAGAGAGACAAGGCAAATGGTACTCCAAAATGATGCAATAATAGAACACATTAGAATATAAAGACGCGAGGGAAATAGAAAAAAACAAGTACGATTGAACAGACGAAGAAAATAATAGTAAATACAGACAAATATACATGAGATGAAGCAATGGGATAAGGTCAATATATAAGAGAGTATATATATTCAAGAGGAGATTATCAGGACACCTCTCCTCCCGATACTGACCTACCTTTCGGCCACTCCTCTGGACTCTTTTGTAGGAGCAGTAAGTAGCGGGCTTTTTTTCATCATTGTTTCCTTGTTTCTTGCCCTTGAACTGTCTCCTTTGCTGTAAAAATAAGAGGGAAGAGAGAGAACAGAGTCGATGGATGTACGAGCGAAATAAAAATAAGAGAATGAAGATGAATCGATATTTAGGAGATGAATGAATGGGATGAGAGGACATTAAGCGATGCGAGCGTGGAGAAAGTGTATGACTAAACGAGGGAAACAGACGAAAAGAATGCCATAGAAGAATGTAAGAGAAAATACTGATGAATGAGATGAAGCAGCGAGACGAGAGACCATTAAGAGTTTCGGGAGTAGGGAAGAAGTAGATGGGAGGTTAGGGAATAGGGAAGAAGTAGATGGGGGGTTAGGGAGTAGAAAAGAAGTAGATGGGAGCACGCGAGATACATAAGAAAATAACGCAATAAACTAATACAACAGACGATGATGTATTTGAGAAATATAAAGTGTATTGTAAAAGACTAAAGAAAAATATAAAGAAAATAAAGACAATGTAAATGGCAGCATGAGGGAAATTAGAGAGAGGGTGAAATAGCAAGAATATAATAGGAAAAAAAGAGTTAGAAGAAGAGAGGAAGGGAGGAAGGGAGAATCATAGACCAGGTGAACGCTTGAGATAACTTAGAGAGGAGGATGAAATAGAAGGAAAGGAAGGAAAGAAAGAAGGAAAGAAACAGAATAAAGGAAAAGTATATTGAAGATGAAGCTTTAGGAATATGATAAAAAGATACGTAAGATTAATTAGTTGAACGAAAGGGATCCGCATTATCCATTTCATCCTTCTGTTATTTTTCATCCCTGAAGACAAAAAAAAAAACGAGAAAAACTGTAAATGAAGGAAAAAAAAATCACTGGATACAACACACACACACACACACACACACACACACACACACACACACACACACACACACACACGCACACGAGAGAGAGAGAGAGAGAGAGAGAGAGAGAGAGAGAGAGAGAGGGTCATAAAACAGAAGAATTAAACAAAACAATAAAAAACAATCATTAGAATTTATTAAAGAAAAAGTCCACTAAGAGAAGAGTTATGGTCCGTCCTTGTCTTTATAAATGAACCACCCCTCCCCTCCCTTCCCCCTCCCCCCTTTCCCCTCCCCTCTCGACCCCATGGCAATCACTAAAACTTGCTGAGTGTGTGTGTGTGTGTGTGTGTGTGTGTGTGTGTGTGTGTGTGTGTGTGTGTGTGTGAGGGGGTTTGTTGAGTACGAAGAGGAGGTGCAGAGGACTGAAAGGAATATAGTTGAGTGAGGGAGGTTCCGATGGGGAGGAGGAGGAGGAGGAGAAGGAGGAGGAGGAGAGGAGGAAAGTAGGAGAGAGTGTGTGTGCTGGGGATGACGAAAGAGGAAGAGAAAGTGTAGAGGACAAGACGTAACGTAGCAGTGTAACCAGGTGGAAGGCAAGGATGAGGAGGAGGAGGAGGAGGAGGAGGAGGAGGAGGAGGAGGAGGAGGAGGATGGGAGAGAGAAGGTGTCGTGTGTGTTGAGGATGAGAGGATAGGTGGGGGTTTCTGCTGGGGAAGAGAAGTGGACGAGGGAGGGGAAGAGAAGGGAAGGGGACGAGAGATAGGCGGGGAGAGAGTGAGGGCGTGTGTGTGTTGGAGGTATGACAAGATAGAAAAGGACAGCGGGGAGTGCAGCTGCTGGGAACTGGGTCGGGGTATTGAGGCTGCTGCTGCTGGGTCTGGGGGGTTGGGAGGAGCTGGGGCGGAGTGTTTGAGGCTAAGGGAATTTGAGGTTGCATAGTGGTGGTGGAGGGAGGGAGGTCGAGGGTCGGTGGTCGTGGGGTTAGTTGTCAAGGGGCAGGTGTTGGAAGCTCCCGCAGGTGTGGGCGTGGAGGGCTTGAAGGCGAGGCTGAGAGGCACATCAATAGAGAGGATATTCCGGCCTGTGATGGAGTGGTTACTATGCGGGCTGCGAGGCGTCTTGAGGGGGCTTGAGCATTGAAGGGGGAGGCTGAGGGAGGCGTCTTATAGAGAGAATATCTTAATGTTTAGTATGAAGATAGTATTTTAACCTGTGCTTTAATAGTCAGTATGCCGAGCTGCTAGGTGTCTTGAGGGGGCTTGAGCATTGAAGGTGAAGGCTGAGGGAAGCATCTTATAGAGAGAATATCTTAATATATGCTGTAATGTTTAGTGTTATTATCTAGTCTAATCTTTATAGTGGGTTCCCTTTGACTAATGACGAAGATCTGGACCTTCAAATCCCTTATGCTCCCTGTCTTACTCTATGGCGGTGAGACATGGACTAAAATAGGGACATGGAGAGGCGGACTGATTGATTGTTATGACTCAGTGCTCCTGGCCGCGAAGCACACTGTCCCTGCCCTGTGTTTGGAGTCAGCATGCCTCGCCAATAGCTAGATGCTCTTCATGCCTCGATTTCGCCTGCCATTCCACGCAATATATATCTAGTTTCATCGCCTCGAGTTCACGACGGACCGTCAACGCATTGCCCATTCAGCAGTTCATCTCCCCGGGCTCTGTATTTCAGTCTCTAGTGCAGCCTTGGGAATGGACGCCACGCTGGAGTAACTAATGTTATCGTGGGAGTGAGACATTCATGCTCAGAGGCTCAAAGGTCGGCTAGACGGATCTGCGCTTTGGAACAACTGGAAGCAATCACCAAGACCTCGACCTTTCCTTTTATTTTTTTTTACAGCTAAAGAAACAGCTCAAGGGCAACAAAAAAGGTGTAAAAAAAAAAGCCCGCTAATCGCTGTTCCCACAAAGACAAAAGTAATGAGCGGCCAAATGAGAGGTCAATTTCGGGAGGAGATTATGCTTTGCTTGATTATGGCTCGTGCTCGTCTGGCTAAAGAAAACAGAAAAAAATAAGTGGTGTTGGTTCCTTACTATCTCGAGAGTGTGAGGTGAATAGCGCTGTTGTTTGGCTGAACCTGGCATGAGTTCGAGTCTTAACTGCGTCTTTTAGGTGCAGAACAGGCCACTAGACGCTTCCAAATGTGCCCCGAGGAAGCATGGAGGGAGATAGCGAGGGTAACCTGGGTCCCGCCGCGGCCTGCAGACTCAGGGTAAGTGGAGAACCAGCCATCACAGTCCTGGAGGCCCTTGAGACGGAGGTGAACATTGTGGCTATGCGTCCTTACCCCCCCCCCCCTCACCCCCACCCGCCGTCCTTAAACAGTTCGGTGGTCAAGTACACATATTTGACAAGGCTTACGGAGGAGTTCTGAACATTTCCATGGATAGTTGTATGGCCGTGGTGGTAGTTTGACCCTTCTTCTGTACCATGAGCCTGAAAAAGACGCTCATGAGGACAGTTCGGCGCTGAAGTACACACATTTGACAAAGCTTACATAGGAGTTGTGAGCATTGCCATGGGTACTTTAATGACCCTGGTGGTAGTTTGACCCTTCTTCTGTACCGTGAACCTAAAGAAACACGCATGAGGACCCGACTGACCTCATTTTTGGCCTTCGGAGATAGGTGATGTGAGGGACGGAAGGAAGCGTCTGACGGTAATAATCTGATACATAATAGAGTTAGTTAGTGAGGTTGACCTTGTTAGTTTGTTGTGTATTCAGGTGAGAGTTTCTTTGTATCACCTTTCACTCTCTCTCTCTTACTCTTTCTTCCTTCTCCTCTTCCTTCTCCTCTCCTTTCCCTCTCCCTCCTCCTTCTCCTCCTTCTTTCATTCCTCATCTTTCTTCTCTCCTTCCTTCTCCTCCTTTTTCTCCTCTCTTAAGCTCTCACTCTCCCTCCTCCTCCTCCTCCTCCTCCTCCTCCTCCTCTTCTCCTTCTTCTTCTGTTACCTCACTTATCACCTTTATTCTCCTTCCTCCTCCTCCTCCTCCGCCTTCTCCTCCTCGTCGTCTCCTCTCTCATTTTCTCTCCTACTCCTTCTTCCTCCTCTTTCCTTCTCCATCCTCCTTCTCTTCCTTTTTTCCTTCTCATCTTTCTCTCTCTCCCTCCTCCTCTTCCTCCTCCTCCTCCTCTTCTTTCCTCTCCTCTCGTTTCTCTTCTCTCCTATTATCTTCCCTCCCATTATCTCAGTTTTCTCTCCTTACACTCCTCCTCTTCTTCCTCCTCCTCTTCCTACTATTTCCTCTCCTCTTCTTTCCCTCTTCCTTCTTCTCTTTCCTCCTCTCTTTTCTGTTACCTCCCCTCTTACCTTACTTTTCCTCCTCCTCCTCCTCTTCCTCCTCCTCCTCCTCCATTCCTCCTCCTCCTCTTACTCCTCCTCTTTGGCAGATAACTTCATTTCCCGCAGTAAACAACGTCAGGAAGAAGTGAAAGGGGGCGTAGGAGGAGGAGGAAGAGGAGGAGGAGGAGGAGGGAAGGGAGTCGAGATTTAAGGACAAGAAGAAAAACGTTTGTGTGATGAAAAAAAATATATATCCGGTATGTGTGTGTGTGTGTGTGTGTGTGTGTGTGTGTGTGTGTGTGTGATTGAAAGGGTACGTCTCATTCCTGGTAGTGTAGCGTTCCTTAAGGTAGTTCGTCCCCCTCCTCCTCCTCCTCCTCCTCCTCCTCCTCCTCTCTCTCTCTCTCTCTTCTCTCTCTCTCTCTCTCTCTCTCTCTCTCTCTCTCTCTCTCTCTCTCTCTCTCTCTCTCTCTCTCTCTCTCTCTCTCTCTCTAATCTCTCCTTTATCTCTCTCTCTCTCTCTCTCTCTCTCTCTCTCTCTCTCTCTCTCTCTCTCTCTCTCTCTCTCTCTCTCTCTCTCTCTCTCTCTCTCTCTCTTCTCTCTCTCTCTCTCTCTCTCTCTCTCTCTCTCTCTCTCTCTCTCTCTCTCTCTCTCTCTCTCTCTCTCTCTCTCTCTCTCTCTCTCTCTCTCTCGTCCCCTACAGTAATCTCTCTAAGGTACATTTTTTTTTTGCAACATTCCATTCGTGTCTAAAATTTTATTCATTAATCATTATACATTAGATTCATTAGTCACGTTATTTTACCTTCAATTTTTTACATTTTTGGGCATTTTTTTACTTTTTTTTTCGCGGTTTTCAACTTTCGCTGCAATGTATCTCCAAAGTTCCTCCTCTCCTTCCTTTCTTCACGACACATTCTTGTATTTATCTCTCGTTATTATGTCTGTCTATTCGCTTAAAAGTCCGTGTTTGTCATTTTTCTTCTCCGCTTCGTATATTCTCATCTCCTCTCTGCATGTGACAGCTTTTCAATTTACCTCCAACTTCCTATTTCCTTTCTTCTTGGTGTATTCTTTTCTTTATCTCTCGTTATGATGTCAGTATGTTTATCAAAGTCTGTGGTTGTAATATTTCTCCTTCATTTCGTACACTTTCATCTCCTCTCTCTGCATGTGACAGCTTTTCAATTTACCTCCAACTTCCTATTTCCTTTCTTCTTGGTGTATTCTTTTCTTTATCTTCGTTATTATGTCAGTATGTGGTTGTAATATTTCTCCTTCATTTCGTACACTCTCATCTCCTCTCTGCATGTGACAGCTATGCAATATACCTCCAGTTTCCTATTTCTTCTCTTCTTGTTGTATTATTTTCTTTATCCCTCGTTATGATGTCGGTCTGTCTAGCAAAGTCTGCGGTTGTCATGTCTCCTTCCATTCGCATTGTCTCATCTCTCTGCATGTGACAGCCTCTCAATATACCTTTAGTTCCTTCCCTCTCTGCATTATTTTCTTGCCCTGTTATTATTCTGTCTGTGTTTGTCATTTGTCTGCTTCGTTTCATAACCTCATCCATTCCTTGCATGTATCAGCCTGCCTTCCAATACCTCCTTCTTTCCTTCCCTCCCTGATTCCCTTTTTCATTCCTGCTCGGTCGTCATTCAGCTCGCCAAAGTCTATGCCTCTCATTTCGTCTTCTTCCTTTCGTGTCCTCATCCCTCAATTCATGTCACAGGCTTTGTATACCTCCCTTTCCTTCCCTCCTTTCCTCTCTCTCTCTCTCTCGCTGTGTATTCTTCCTCCTTATTCTTTCCTTTCGTTCTGTTCAGCAAAGTGTTTCATTATTTTGTATCCTTCCCTTCTTGTCCATATCCCTGCAGTGCATGTCACAGGCTTTGTATACCTCCCTTTCCTTCCCTCCTTCCCTCCTTCTCTCTCTCACTGTGTATTCTTCCTCCTTATTCTTTCCTTTCGTTCTGTTCAGCAAAGTGTTTCATTATTTTGTATCCTTCCCTTCTTGTCCATATCCCTGCAGTGCATGTCACAGGCTTTGTATACCTCCCTTTCCTTCCCTCCTTCCCTCCTTCTCTCTCTCACTGTGTATTCTTCCTCCTTCTCTTTCCTTTCGTTCTGTTCAGCAAAGTCTTTCATTTGTAACCTTCCCTTCTTGTCCATTTCCCAGCAATGAATGTCACAGAAACCTTCCAATACCCTTCCTCTTCCCTCTCCTTCCCTTCCTCTTCCCTTCACTGTGTATTCTTCTTCCTTCTTCTTTCCTTCTTTAATTCATATCTTCCCTTCTTTTCGTACTTCTTGCATGCCACGACGGTCTGCCTTCTAATACCCTCCGTTTCCTCTCTCCTATCTCTCCTTTCCTTCCTTCTCTTCACATTGTATTTTATTTTTCTTCGTCGCTATTCTGTTCAGCAAAGTCTGTCATCTGTATCTTTCTTTCGCGGCCATATCCTCGCAATGCATGTCACAGAAGCCTTCCAATACCCTCCACTCTCTCTCTCTCTCCTCTCTCTCCCTTCCTTTCTTCCCTTCACATTGTATTTTATTTTTCTTACTCCGTCGCTTTTCTGTTCAGCAAAGTCTATCATCTGTATCTTTCTTTCGCGGCCATATCCTCGCAATGCATGTCACAGAAGCCTTCCAATACCCTCCGTTCCCTCTCTCCTGTCTTTCCCTTCCTTCCTTCCCTTTACATTCTTGCTCCGTCGCTATTCTGTTCACCAAAGTCTGTCATCTGTATCCTTTCTTTCTCGGCTATATCCTTGCAATGCATGTCACAGAAGCCTTCCAATACCCTCCGTTCCCTCTCCTTCTCTCTCTGTTATCTTTCCTCCCCCAATGTCTCCTTCCTCCTCCCCGCGGCTCATCCCTGGTGGCCTGGCTCGCTCTTCCTCTGTTTGTCGTCCGCTTTGCTCCCCTCGTCGTTTGTCTCTTTGCATAATGGCGCTCCTTTGTATTCCTTCTCGTACTCGGCTCGCTCTCTCTTTTCCCGCAGTAATGGTCTCATGGGCGCTGACTTGTGGGTGGGGGGAAGGGGGAGGGAAGGAGTATGTCTGTGGAGGAAGGGGAGAGGAGGGATGTGTGTGTGGAGGGAAGGGGAGGAAGGAAAGAGGGGTGAGAGGTGGTGTGTGTAGGGGGAAGGGAAGAGGGGAGAGAAGAGGGGTGGTGTGGGTGAGGGGGGAGGGGAGAGAGGGTTGATGTGTGAGGAGAGGAAGAAAGAAAAGGAATGTGTAGAGTGGAGGAAAGGAAGAGTGGGAGGGTGGAGGTGAGAGGTGTGTGTGTGTGTGTGTGTGTGTGTGTGTGTGTGTGTGTGTGTGTGTGTGTGTGTGTGTGTTGTTCTTTCCCTTGTTTGACCTTGATCTCGTAATGTCAACAACAACAACAAAAAAATCAACACACACTTAACTTTTTTTTCTCTCGTTTTCTCTCTCTTTTTTTCCTCTCTTTCAGCCCCAGGAAATGATTAGTGTCAGCTTACTTATCTACTTACCTGCTTACCTGCCTACCCCTGATCTGATGGGGGAGGAGGAGGAGGAGGAGGAGGAGGGAGAGAGAGAGAAAATATTGCCTGTCTTTTCTACTAATCGCCCTTTCGGTACAGAGGTAAAAAAAAAAATTGATTAATGTCAGGTGTTTGTGAGAGGAATAGTTTTTTTTTATTATAGTGGAAGGTTGTGTTGTTGTTGTTGTTGTTGTTTACTTAAATATTGCCTCTCTCTTTTGTTGTTGACTTTAATTATCGTTTTGTGCGGGGAAAAAAAATATAATGGTTAGGTGTTTGTTTGGAAATGAGTAGAGAGTTTGGCTTTTTTTCAATCTTTTTCTACTAATTGGTGTTAAAAAATAAATGGTTAGGTGTTTGGAAGAGAGTAAGAGAGTGTTTGCCAGACCTGTTTTTCTGTGTTGTTTTAAGTTGTTTTTTTGGCTCTAATTACCGTGTGAAAAAAAAAGTATATATGTGTGTGAGATATGTGTGTCCGGTGTTTGTTTGCAGGAGCAGAAAGTTTTGGAAGATGTTTTTTTGTGTGTGTTGTGTGTGTGTGTGTGTGTGTGTGTGTGTGTGTGTGTGTGTGTGTGTGTGTGTGTGTGTGTGTGTGTGTGTGTGTGTGTGTGTGTTTCCTTTTTTTTTTACTCAACCGTGCGAAAATATATATGTGTGTGTGTGTGTGTGTGTGTCGGGTGTTTGTTTGTAAGAGTCGTGTTAAGCTGTCGTTTTTTATAGTCCCTCGTTTTTTTTACTGTATCTACTATCCATCTATCTAACAATCTATTTATCTACCTATCTACTTGTCTATCTCTATTCGTCTGTCTATCTATTTATCTATCGGTCATATGTCTGCTTCGTTTCATGACCTCATCCATTCCTTGCATGTCTCAGCTTACCTTCCTGTACCTCCTTCCTTCCTTCCCTCCCTCCTTCCCTTTTTCATTCCTGCTCCGTCGTTATTCCGCCCTCCAAAGTCTGCGTCTGTCATTCGTCTTCTTTCTTTCGCATCCTCATCCCCACAATGCATGTCACAGCCTTTGTATAGCTCCCTTTCCTTCCCTCCTTCCCTCCCTCTCTCTCCCTCTCTCTCTCTCATTGTGTATTCTTCCTCGTTATTTGTCTTTCTATCCATCTATATATCTGGTCCACATTTTACCATTCCCACACCACGGCCGAGGATTTCAAATATTCTTGTATAAAAATATCCCAGAGAAAAAGAATGAATGTAAGTGTTTGTTTTCTGCTCCCTCGTCCGCACGAGAAGCGTCGCGGTCAGCTGCCAGGCCTCGTGTTTGTCCGTGTGTGTGTGTGTGTGTGGGTGTGGGTGTGGGTGGGTGTGGGTGTGTATGTGGGTGTGGGTGTGTGTGGGTGGGTGTGGGTGGGTGTTTCTGCGTACACACACACACACACACACACACACACACATTGTCGGTCTAGTGCAGTGAGGTGTGTTTTACAGGTGGTGTGTCTTTCTATCTGTCTGTCTGTCTGTCTGTCTGTTTCTCTTATGTACGATCACAAACGAAAGAGACAGACAGACAGACAGAAGCCGAGAGAAACAAAAGAGAGAGAGAGAGAGAGAGAGAGAGAGAGAGAGAGAGAGAGAGAGAGAAAAAAAAAAGAAAAACAAAACAAAATAAAACAAAAAAACAAAAGAGAAAGAGAAAAAAAACAATATATACACAGAGAGAGAGAGAGAGAGAGAGAGAGAGAGAGAGAGAGAGAGAGAGAGAGAGAGAGAGAGAGAGAGAGAGAGAGGTTAAAAAAGGTGGAGGGAGTTTCGGATTTTTCCTCAAGGGACCGACGCGTGTTAAAAAGTCGCCCGCCTGTTCCAGTCAATTTTTACCTTCCTCTCAGGTCTGCTATTGTTTGTTCTTCCTTTGTGTTTCCTTTGTGTTTCTCCTCCCTTTTTTTACGCCCTTTTCTTTTCCACTTATTATTTTTTTCCCCTCGCCCTTTTTTTACTCTTTTTTTCCCACTTATTATTTTTTTTCCCCTCGAGTCGATTAACAGACACGTGGGAAGGAATAACTCAAGGCCTCATCTATTCACTCTCCTTCTTTTTTTCCTTTTTTTTTCTTTGTTTCTTTTTTCTTTATTTTTTGTGTGTGTGTTTCTAAGCATCTGAGACTGAATTTTACTTTATTTTGCTTTGCTTTACTACTACTACTACTACTACTAATAATAATAATAATAATAATAATAATAATAATAATAATAATAATAATAATAATAATAATATTCTACCCTCTTCTTCCTTTGTCAATACTCCTCCAAATACTCCATCTGGCGTTCATATACAATACTCTTTCTCCTCCTCCTCTTCCTCCTCCTCCTCCTCCTTCTCTTCCTCCTCCTTCTCCTTATCTACTTGCTTTACCTGCTCTTCCTCCTCCTTATCCTCTTGTTTGTTCTGCTCCTCCTCCTTTTCTTTATTCTTGCTTCTCCTCCTCCTCCTCCTCCTCCTCCTCCTCCTCCTCCTCCTTTTTCTCCTCTTTCTTCTCTTCCTCCTCCTCTTCCTCCTCCTCTTTCTTCTTGTCTTGCGTTTCCTTCTCCTTCTGTCTTTCCTCCTCCTCCACTCCTCTTTCTTCACCCGTACCTCCTCCTTCTCCTCCTCCTCCTGTTTTCCTTCTCCACGTCCTTGTCTTCCTGCTCCTTTTACTCCTCCTCCCCCTCCTCCTCCTCGTCCTCCTCCCTGCACCGTCACACATAATACAGCTGCAATATTTTCATGGGGAGTCACGCGAGGAACGAGGGATTCTTAGCGGTTCTCGATGCCTTCCGCGCGACCCTAAGAATGGCTGCTGTCCTATTATAGTTTTCTGATCGCATTTTATAGCTTAGTTGAAAAGTTCGTGACGTCTTTATTAATGTTTGTTTGTATGTTGGTTGGTATGAGTTTGCTGTTTCTGTGACTTTTTTCTTTTTCTGTCCTT
>NW_026111261.1:567500-570000 GCF_024679095.1 Eriocheir sinensis | reverse complement strand
ACACACACACACACACACACACACACACACACACACATAGTTTCTCCTTCTCTTCCTCTTCCTCTTTCTCTTCATCCTCTTCCTCTTTCTCTTCCTATAACTCCTCTCTTCCTCCTCCTCCTCCTCCTTTATTATCTTCTCCTCTTCTCCTTCCTTCTTCCTCCTTCCTTCCTCTTCCTCCTCCTCTTCCTCCTTTGTCTTCCCTCAACCAGAAGGGTAAACACAAAAATAGGAGGGAAGGAAGGAAGGAAGATAAATAGAAGAAGCGTAATGGAGCAGAAAAAGGAGGAGGAGGAGGAGGAGGAGGAGGAGGAGGAGAGGAAAATGAGGAAGACGAGGAGGAGGAGGAATATATTAAAAGAAGGAATTTTGGAATGTGTAAAAAAAAGATGTTTGAGGAGGAGGAGGAGGAGGAGGAGGAAGTGGAGGAGGAGGAGGAGGAGGAGGAGGAGGAAGAATTGTACTGGTAATTCCTTTTCTCCCTTCCTTCCTTCCTTCCTTCCTTCCTTCCTCTCCCTTTTCTCCCTATCAAAACACACTACCAGAGAGAGAGAGAGAGAGAATTAAAATTGATGAAGTAAAATGAACGGAGATAGAACAGGAGGAGGAGGAGGAGGAGGAGGAGGAGGAGGAGGAGGAGGAATAAGAAATGGGATTAAAGAGAGGAAGGAGGAGAGAAATTGGGAGATAGTGGAGATAAGTTAGGAGATGGAGGAAGGAATGGAGGAAAGATATGGAGAGAGAGAGAGAGACGGGAACATGAAGGTAATGAGATGTAATTTCCCTCCTCCTCCTCCTCCTCCTACTCCTCCTCCTCCTGTTCATCTACATTTCGAAAAGCAAGGACGAAAAAAATAATAAATAAAAATATGCGTGACGTATTTTTTCAATTTCCAAACTTTTCCCAAAATATACGATGAAAAAAAGTAATTTCGACAATTTTTTTCCTCTTTCAAAATTCAAATTATTTCTGAAGTTTATTTTTTTCATTTATTTCGTTTTATTTTTATTTTATTTTTAGATGTTCAAGATTTCAATGTTAGGTTTTAATTTATTTTTTGGGTCCAATTTTACTAGTTTACATTTCCTCAAACATTCCCTTCACCCATGTCACAAGCTCTCCCTTCCTCGGCCATTCCCTTCACCCATATCACAAGCTCTCCCTTCCTCGGCCATTCCCTTCACCCATATCACAAGCTCTCCCTTCCTCGGCCATTCCCTTCACCCATATCACAAGCTCTCCCTTCCTCAGCCATTCCCTTCACCCATAGACCTAGGTCTCCCGTCCTCGGCCATTCTCTTTTCCCATATAAGCTCTCCCTTCCTCAGCCATTCCCTTCACCCATATCACAAGCTCTCCCTTCCTCAGCCATTCCCTTCACCCATATCACAAGCTCTCCCTTCCTCAGCCATTCCCTTCACCCATATCACAAGCTCTCCCTTCCTCGGCCATTCCCTTCACCGAGAGAGAGAGAGAGAGAGAGAGAGAGAGAGAGAAAACAATAAAGTACATGAATCTCCTCTTCCTCCTCCTCCTCCTCTTCCTCCTCTTCCTCCTCCTCCTCCTCCTCCTCCTCCTCCTCTCATAAGCCAGATAAAGCGTTGAATGAGGAAGAACAGAAACAAGGATATTTTAGAAGAGGAGGAGGAGGAGGAAGAGGAAGAAGAGGAGGAGGAAGAGGAGGAGGAGGAGGAGGAAGAGGAGGAGGAGGAGGAGGAGTGTGGGTTTTAGAACTCTCTAGGGATTGAGTGAGAGAGAGAAGAGGGAAGAGGGAGAGGAAAGGATTAAAAGGAGGAAAGGGAAGAAAGAAAGAAAGAAAGAAAGAAAAAAAGAAAGAGAGAGAGAAAGTAAAGAAAGTGAGAGAAAAAGGGAATGAAAAAGGAAGATAGAATTAAAAGATAAATAATGGGAAGAACAAAGGAAGGGAACAGGAAGGAAGGAAGGAAGGAAGGAAGGAAGGAAGGAAGGAAGGAAAAAAGCGAAGATAAAAAAAGGAAAAATAGGAAAGACATGAGAGAGAGAGAGAGAGAGAGAGAGAGAGAGAGAGAAGGCATTTAATAGAACACCTTACCTTATGCTCTCTCTCTCTCTCTCTCTCTCTCTTTATGTGAAAATTTGCAAGCAAACACACACACACACACACACACACACACACACACACACACACACACACACACACACACACACACACACACACACACACACACCTGTCTTCCTATGTTTCCTCCTCCTCCTCCTCCTCTTCTTCCTCCTCCTCCTCCTCCTTCGCCTAACAAAATAACATAGGAACAAAATAATGAGAAACAAAATTTGCAGATAAGTGGTAAAAGATTCTCGTCGCACGAAGCCAAACACTTCTTCTTCAATCGAGTTGTTAATGTTTGGAACTCTCTACCTTGTGATGTCGTTGACAGTACAACAGTTATGGCCTTCAAGAATAGATTAGACAAGTGTTTTGAATCCAACCAGCAACTAAGATATTACTCATTGTCATAATAA
>NW_026111261.1:557500-565000 GCF_024679095.1 Eriocheir sinensis | reverse complement strand
TTTTTGTTTTTTCTCTTCTTCTTCTTCTTCTTCTTCTTCTTCTTCTTCTTCTTCTTCTTCTTCTTCTTCTTCTTCTTCCTCCTCCTCCTCCTCCTCGCCATTTTCCTTCTTCCAACTATAATTTTTTTTGTTTTTTCTCTTCTTCTTCTTCTTCTTCTTCTTCTTCTTCTTCTTCTTCCTCTTCTTCTTCTTCTTCTTCTTCTTCTGCCTCTTCCTCTTCCTCCTCCTCCTATTCCTCCTCCTCCTCCTTTTCGTGTTTCCTCTTCCTCCACTTTTCGTACCTGAATGAGAGAGAGAGAGAGAGAGAGAGAGAGAGAGAGAGAGAGAAATTCGTGGACTCGAGAGGAAAAAAAAGTAAAATTCTGATAAATAAATTAACTTTTTCCTCTTTTCCTTTTTTTCCTCTCAGAATTTTCCTTTAACAATATTTTCCTCACTTTTTTTCCCGTTTCCTTTTCCTCCAATATTGTTTCCTCTTTTCCTCCCTCTTTTTCCTCCCTTTTTCCTCCTCTTTTCCTCCCTTTTAACATTTTCCTTTTCCTCCAATATTTTTTCCTCTTTTCCTCCCTCTTTTTCCTCCTCTTTTCCTTCTTCCTCTCCTCCAGTTTATTTTTTTCTTTCTTTGTTTAAATGTATATATTGGTCTCTCTCTCTCTCTCTCTCTCTCTCTCTCTCTCTCTCTCTCTCTCTCTCTCTCTCTCTCTCTCTCTCTCTCTTTCTAAGCCTTTTTTTTTAACTTTCTGCGTATTCCTTCCTCCTCCTCCTCCTCCTCTTCCTCCTCCAACTCCTCCTCCTCCTTCTCCTCCCCTCCTCCTCCTCCTCCTCCTCCTCCTCCTCCTCCTTTCTTTCGTTCCCTAATATTTTCTCTCCATCGTTTCCTCTCCTTCCCTTCTCTTCCTCCATTCACCCTAATTTTTCCTCCCTTCCCCCTCCTCCTCCTCCTCCTCCTCTCTCCTCCTCCTCTCCTCTTTCCATTACCTTCCTCCTCCTCCTCCTCCTCTTCTACCTCTACCTCCTCCTTCAGAACACTCTCAAAATGTACCCTCTTCCTCTTCTTCCTCCTCCTCTTCCTCTTCCTCCTCTTCCTCATTCATTTTCTTTTTATTTATTTATTTATTTGTTTATTTTTTTGATCAATTTTCTTCATTTTTTCTTCTTTTTTAGTTTTCCTGTTTTGTTTTTTCTTCTTTTGTATTTCTTTGTTTTTCTTTCTTTTTTTAATTCATTTTTCTTTTATCTTTGTTTTCTTTGTCTTAGCTAAGTCTCTCCTTCCTCCTCTTCCTCCTTCTCCTCCTCCTCCTCCTCTTCTTCCTCTTCCTCATTCATTTTCTTTTCTTTTTTTTGTTTTTTTGATAAATTTTCTTCATTTCTTTTTTTTAGTTTTCCTGTTTTGCTTTTTTCTTCTTTTGTATTTTCTTTGTTTTTCTTTGTTTGTTTTTTCTTCTGTTTGTTTGATCTCCTCCTCCTCCTCCTCCTCCTCCTCCTCCTCCTCCTCCACCTCCTCCACATTCATAATTCACTGTTTTTCGCTTCAGGAAACTTTCAATTTCATTCAAGTGTTTTTCAATTTCTCAGGTGTGACGAAAGGTGACCCCCCCTCCCCCCTCCCCCACCCCCCTTTCCTCCCCTCCCTCTCTTTTCCTCCTCCCTCTCTCCCTCCTTTCCTCCCCTCTCTTCCCTCTCTACCTCCCTCCCTTTTCTTTTCCCCTTCTCATTTTCCTTCTCTCTCCCCTTTCCCATTCCTCCCCCCCTCTCTCCCCCCTTTCCTCCCCTCTCTTCCCTCTCTACCTTCCTCCCTTTTCTTTTCCCTTTCTCATTTTCCTCCTCTGCCCTTTTTCCTCCTCTTCCTCCTCTCACCTCCTCCATTTTTCCCTCCCCTTTTTCCTCCTCCTCCTCCTCCACTCGTTTTTCCTTCTCCCCCCTCCCTTTTTCCTCCTCCTCCATCCCTTTCCCCTCTCTGCTTTTCCTCTTCCTTCACCCTTTTTTCCTCCCCCCAGTTTCATTTTCCTCTTCTAATCCCCTTTTTCCTCTCCTCTTTTCTTTTTTCCTCCTCCCTTTCCTCCTCTCCCTTTTTCCTTCCCTTTCATTCCCGTTTTGTGAGAGAGAGAGAGAGAGAGAGAGAGAGAGAGAGAGAGGAGAGGGAGAGAAAGTTCAAAGGGAGATTTATCGTGAGGGGAAATAAAAGGGATGGAGGGAAAGCGAAAGGGAGAGAAGGGAGGTAAAGGGAAGGAAAGGAAGATTAGGAGAGATGAAAGGGAGGGAGAAAGGGAGAGAAAGGGAGAGTAAAAAGAGAATCAAGCGAGAGAGTGAGAGAGCGAGAGAGAGAGAGAGAGAAAAGGGGGGGGGGTATCGCCAGGGGCCGTGTTTCGATCACTGAGAGAGAGAGAGAGAGAGAGAGAGAGAGAGAGAGAGAGAGAGAGAATTAAATTATATTGCTCAACGCTGCCTCTCTCTCTCTCTCTCTCTCTCTCTCTCTCTCTCTCTCTCTCTCTCTCTCTCTCTCTCTCTCTCTCTCTCTCTCTCTCTCTCTCTCTTCTTTTTCCTCTTTCCCTTTCCTTCCTTTTCCTTCTTTTTTCCCTTTTCCTTTATTTTCCTTTTTTTCCCTTTTCCTTTATTTTCCTTCATTTCTTTCCGTGTCCTGTTTATTAATATTTTCCTTGCCCTTTTTTCCTCTTTTCCTTCTTTTCCTTATCGCCTTTTCCACATTTATTTTTGTATTCCTGTTTTTTTCCTTGTTTTCCCTTGTTTTGATTTTCCTTCTACTACTACTACTATTACTACTACTACTATTACTACTACTACTACTGTTACTACTGCTACTACTTCTACTACTACTACCACTACTACTACTACTACTACTACTACTACTACTACTACTATTACTACTACTACTACTACTACTACAATTACTACTACTACTACTACTACTACTACTACTACTGCTACTACTACTACTGCTACTACGACCACTTATCTCAGGTGTGGTCGTTCAGCAGTAATTAATGACTCTCTCTCTCTCTCTCTCTCTCTCTCTCTCTCTCTCTCTCTCTCTCTCTCTCTCTCTCTCTCTCTCTCTCTCTCTCTCTCTCTCTCTCTCTCTCTCTCTCTCTCTCTCTCTCTCTCCCTTTTTCTCTCCCTTACTCCAAAACTTTCCTCCCTTTAAAACTTTTCCTCCACCCTCTCTCTACTGATGGCTGGTTCTCTCTCTCTCTCTCTCTCTCTCTCTCTCTCTCTCTCTCTCTCTCTCTCTCTCTCTCTCTCTCTCTCTCTCTCTCTCTCTCTCTCTCTCTCTCTCTCTCTCTCTCTCTCTCTCTCTCTATTTATTGCTTCAATTGAGTTAACTGAAACCTCCTCCTCCTCCTCCTCCTCCCCCTACAATAATAGTCTTAAATGGAAGGGGTGGAAACACACACACACACACACACACACACACACACACACACACACACACACACACACACACACACACTAAATATCGACACATACACACATACATACATACATACATTCAGACAGAGAGAAACACACACACACACACACACACACACACACACACACACACACACACACACACTAAATATCGACACATACACACATACATACATACATACATTCAGACAGAGAGAAACACACACACACACACACACACACACACACACACACACACACACACACACACACACACACACACACACACACACACACACACACACACACACACACACACACACACACACACACACACACACACACTACATCAGGGAGACATAATTGCAAGTAAACAGAGACAAACTGAGGAAGTAAATACCAAACGCTGGATAATAAATAAACAAACAAACAAACGGCTCACACCTGGCCCTTGAGAGCTCAGGTGTGTGTCTTACCTGCCACACACACACACACACACACACACACACACACACACACACACACACACACACACACACACACACACACACACACACAGACACACACAGACACACTAGCTCATACGTTCTCTCTCTCTCTCACGCACACACATACTGTAATACAACCTCACACACACACACACACACACACACACACACACACACACACACACACACACACACACACACACACACACACGCACCTGCACATCCCTTTAAATAACGAGTTGCTGGGAAAATAACATGTGGTTCCTCGCTTTCCCTTCCCCTCCCTTCCTCTCTCTCCCTTCCTCCCTCCCTTCTCTCCCTTATCTTCTCCCTCCCTCTTACACCTGGGCAGGTATACGCACCCTTATTAACCCTTTCCATTAGGTCGTTTTTGCTCAGGTAATGGTTGGTGTTTCTCCCTTTTTTTATTCTCCCTTTGTACCATTATCTCCCCCCTCAGGCAGTAAAGGGAGAGAACGTAGGAAAGGGAGGAAAGGAGAGATGGTTGGGAGCCTTGACACATGGCCGATTGGAAAGGGTGGAGGGAAGGGAGAGTAGGGAGGGAAGGGTGAAGGGAGGGAAGGGTGGGAGGGAGAGGGTGTTTAAATGATTTCTCCATTGTGAGGTTTATCTCCCTCCTCTCCCTTCCCTCCCTTCCCTCCCTCCCTTCCTTCCCTCCCTCTTCTCAATATCTCCCCGAGCACTCCTCTTACTCCCATTACTGGTCTCTCTCTCTCTCTCTCTCTCTCTCTCTCTCTCTCTCTCTCTCTCTCTCTCTCTCTCTCTCTCTCTCTCTCTCTCTCTCTCTCTCTCTCTCTCTCTCTCTCTTCCTTTACTCCATTTTATTTTGTTTCTCTTTTCTTTTCCTCTTCTTTTTTCTCCTCCTCCTCTTCCTCTTTTTCCTCCATTTCCTCTCTTCCTCTCTCTCTCTCTCTCTCTCTCTCTCTCTCTCTCTCTCTCTCTCTCTCTCTCTCTCTCTCTCTCTCTCTCTCTCTCTCTCTCTCTCTCTCTCTCTCTCTCTCTCTCTCTCTCTCTCTCTCTCATATATTATTACGATTTAAGATCTCGTATAACTTACCTGGGAAAACGCACATACATACATACATACATACATACACACGTACATACATACATACATACATACACAGATACATACACATTTACTTTTTTTTTAATCGAATTTAACTTAAGTGTATAATGTAAGGTTATCTTGTCTTGATATTTACCTTTTCTTTTTTTTCTTTTGTTTTTGTTGTCATTTTCTTGTTTTTCTTTATATTTTCTTCGGTGTGTTTTCCTGTTTTTTTTTGCTTTTCCTGTTTTTTTCTTTTCTTTTGCTTTTCCTGTTTTTTTCTTTTTTCTTTTCCTGTTTCTTTTTTTTGCTTGTTTTTTTTCTTTTCCTGTTTTCCTTTTCTTCGCTTCTTCCTTTTCCTGTTTTTTTGGTGGTTTATTTTCCCGTTTTTTTTCTTTTCATTCTTTCCTTTTTATTTTATTATTGTTTCCTGTTTTCTTTATTTGTTTCCTTATTTTCCTTTTTTTTATTTACGTAATTTCCTGTTTTCATTTTCTTAGTGTGATTTTTTTCCCTGTATTTTCATTTTGTTTTATTCATATCGTGTTTTTTTTCTTTCTTTTTCCTTTCTCCTTTTTTCTTTTCTTCCTTTTTCTGTTTCCTGTTTCCTACACACACACACACACACACACACACACACACACACACACACACACACACACACACACGCGTTACATACCAGTGCTCTCACCTGTATCCCAATTAACGACTCCCTTAAGGTAAATTGGAGAGAGAAAGGGAGAGTAAATGAAAGGGAGAGTAAGAGAAAAGGAGAGTAGGAGAAAGGGAGGGTAAGAGAAAGGAAGAGCAAGAGAAAAGGAGAGTAGGAAAAAGGGAGAGTAAGAGAAAGGGAGAGTAAGAGAAAGGGAGTGTAGGAGAAAGGGAGAGTAAGAGAAAGGGAGAGTAAGAGAAAGGGAGAGTAAGAGAAAGGGAGAGTAAGAGAAAGGGAGAGTAAGAGAAAGGGAGAGTAAAAGAAAGGGAGAGTAAGAGAAAGGGAGAATAAGAAAAAAATAGAGTAGAGGAAGGGATATAAAGTGAAGGAGGGAGAGAAAGGGAGAATAAGGGAGATAAAGAGTAAGGGAAAGTCAAGGGAGAGAGGGAGAGGAAGGGAGAGAAAAATCAGAAAGAGGGAGAGTGAGAAAAAAGGTGATAGGAAAAGAAGAGAGAGAGAGAGAGAGAGAGGGGTAATGCATTATGATTTTCTTTATTTTCTCTCTCGCTTTAATTCCTGCATTCATTATTGTTTTATTGGGTTTTCTCTTCCTCCTCTTCCTCCTCCTCCTCCTCTTTCTCCTCCTCCTCTTCCTCCTCCTCCTCTTCCTCCTCCTCCTCTTCCCGACAACGTTATTTTTTGAAACGGATTTAAAGACCAACGAAGAGATGTAATTAGAGAGAGAGAGAGAGAGAGAGAGAGAGAGAGAGAGAGAGAGGAGTGACGAAATGAGTAAACTTGTACGGTACCTCTTCTATCTCCCTTTCTCCCCCCTTGCTCTCTCTCTCTCTCTCTCTCTCTCTCTCTCTCTCTCTCTGTTTATATCTTGTTTACTCACCGACATAAACAAACAAGGTAAACAAACAAAGGTGTGGATAGAACCGACTCTCCTTCATAATGTGGTTAATATTCATGATAGAGAGAGAGAGAGAGAGAGAGAGTGAGAGAGAGAGAGAGAGAGAGAGAGAGAGAGAGTATGTACCTGTTTGAGTTTCGTATCCGTAATTTATTCCTGTTTCGTCTCTCTCTCTCTCTCTCTCTCTCTCTCTCTCTCTCTCTCTCTCTCTCTCTCTATGTAAATCAATCTATATTTGTCTACTACATACGTCAATTTTTTTCCCTCCTCCTCCTCCTCCTCCTCCTCCTCCTCCTCCTCCTCCTCTTCCTCCTTATCCTTCTAATCCTCTTCTTCCTTCTTACCTTACCTCCTCCTCCTCCTCCTCCTCTTCCTCTATTGTACCTCTTCTTAACCACACTTATCTAACCTTTTCCTTCCTTACCTCCCTCTCCTCCTCCTCCTCCTCCTCCTCCTCCTCCTCCTCCTCCCCCTCCCCCCCCACGTAAGGCAGAGACTCAGGTGGGAAAAATAGTCTAATGGAAGGTAATCCGGTAATGCCAGCCAGGCCGTTTGTTTGTTTGTTTTGTTTGTTTTGTTTTGTTTTGTATTGTTTTCTTTCTGTACGATGTTTTGTGTTTCGTGTTTTCCTCTTTATTGTGTTTTTTCTTATTTTTTGTTTATGTAATTTTACGAGTTTTTTCTCCTTTTTTGTCTCCCCTTTTGTTTTCTTTTCTTGTGTTTTTTTTTTGGTTTTTGTTTTTTCGTTTTTTTCTTTTTTGTTTTTGTTTTTTCTTTGTTTTTGTTTATTAAATTTTCTTTGTTTTTGTTGTTTCTTTGTTTTTTCTTGTTTTTTTCTTTGTTTTTGTTTATTAAATTTTCTTTGTTTTTGTTTTTACTTTGTTTTTTCTTGTTTTTTTTCTTTGTTTTTGTTTTACGCGTTTCTTTAATTTGTCTTCGAGTAAAATAAATAGAAAAAAAAGAA
>NW_026111261.1:547500-552500 GCF_024679095.1 Eriocheir sinensis | reverse complement strand
TTGATTTTCTACTTCCTCCTCCTCCTCGTCTCTTCCTCCTCCTCCTCCTCCTCCTCCTCCTCTTCTCTTCCTCTCTATCCTTTCTTCCCTCCTCTTCCTTAATCTCTCCACTACTTCCTCCTCTCTTCTCCAATCCCTTCCTCCTCCTCCTCCTCCTCCTCCTCCTCCTCTTCTTCTCTTCCTCTCTTTATCCTTTCTTCCGTCCTCTTCCTTAATCTCTCCTCTACCTCCTCCTCTCTTCTCCAATCCCCTCCTCGTCCTCCTCCTCCTCCTCCTCCTCCTCCTCCGTCACATTACTCATAATTTCGTTTTCCATAATTTTTACAAACTGAATTTCCGGGGAAGTTTTGAAGTTTTAAAAAGTAAAAAAAAAAAAAAATCAAATGCGAGTCTCATATATATTTGTAATGAATGAATGAAGGAATGAAGGAAGGAAGGAAAGAAGGAAGGAAGGAACGAAGGAATTAAGGAAGGAAGGAAGGAAGGAAGGAATTAAGGAATGAGTCTCATATATATTTGTAATGAAGGAAGGAAGGAAAGAAGGAAAGAAGGAAGGAATTAAGGAAGGAAGGAAGGAAGGAGGGAATTAAGGAAGGAAGGAATGAAAGAAGGAACTAAGGAAGAAAGGAAGGAAAGAAAGAAGGAAGGAAGGAAGGAAAGAAGGAAGGATGGAAAGAAGGAATGAAGGAAAGAAGGAAGGAAAGAAGGAAGGAAGGGGAGGAGGATAAAATGAAAATAATGAGAAAAGAGAAAATATTTGATAACTTAAAGAAGCGAATTTTCTGAACCAAAGAAAAGGAGAGAAAGAAAACAGGAAATAAAGACCAGAAAGAGAAAGATGGAAGAGAAAGAAAGAAAGAAAGAAAGAAGGAAAGAAGAGTAAAGGAAGGGAAGAGGGATAAAATAGGAGAATTGTTAGAGAAGAGAAAATATTTGATAACTGAAAGAAGCGATTTTACTGAACCAAAGAAAAGGATTGAAAAAAAACAGAGAAAGAAAGAAAGAAAGAAAGAAAGAGACGGAGAGGCAGCCAGAGAAACGATGGAAGTTGTGAAGGAAGAAAGAAAAAAAAGGGAAGTGACGATAGAGAGAGAGAGAAAGAAAGAAAGAAAGAAAGGGAGGATGAAAGAAAGAAAGAAAGAAAAAAAATAGGAACAGAAAAAGACAGATAGAAAGGAGGGAAGGAAGAAGGGAAGGAAAGAAAGGAAGAAGGAAATAAAAACAAAAAGTGGCGATAGAGAGAAAGAAATAAAGAGAGTGAGGATGAAAGAAAGAAAGAAAGAAAGAAAAAATAGGAAACAAAAAAAGGCTGAGAGATAGAAAGGAAAGAAGGATGAAGGGAAGGAAGGAAAGGAAGAGAGGAATAAAAAAACAGAATAACAAAGAAAACAATAATAATAGTAATAATAATAATAATAATAATAATAATAATAATAATAATAATAAAAAATGAAAATACAGAAAGAAAGGAAAAAAAAGAATAATTGGAAGAAAATAAACAAAAAAATGGAAGAAAAAAGAAAGAAAAGAAAGAAAAAAAAGACAAAGAAAAGACAAGAGAGAAAGAAAAAGAAGAAAAAAAAGAGAAAAAAGAAAAAGAATGAAAGAAATTGAGAAAAAAAGAAGAGAAAATGAAAGAAAAAAGAAAAAGAAGAAAAAAACAAAAGAAAAAGAAAAAAAGACAAAGAAAAAAGAAGCAAGAAAAAAAGAAAAGACGAAAAAAGAGAAAGAAAAAAAGAATGAAAGAGAATGAGAGAAAAAAAAGGAAGAGAGAAAATGAAAGAAAAAAGAAAATAAAGAAAAAAATATTCAAAAAAAAAATAACCACCTCAATGACCATCACCCAATCATCATCATCATCATCATCATTATCAAAAACAACATGGCGTCCATCAATTAACATTCAGACACAGGTAAATGAGACTAATTAGCGCCCGTACCTTCCCATACTCACCTGTGGAGGGCCATTAGCACATCTTAATTAGGGTGTCACGCGCGGCCCCACACCTGTCCTGGTCAGCCAATTAGCGGGCAGGTGATTAAGCCTTCCTAATGACCCTCCTTCGCCTCATTAGCGACGCCATGTTGTTTTTGCTAATGATGGTGATGATTGGGATATGGTCATTGTGGTCATTTTTTTCTGTTTTTATTTTTATTTTATTATTTTTATTTCTTGTTTTTTTTTTCTCATTCTCTTTCATTCTTTTTTCTTTGTCTTTTTTTCTTCTTTGTTTTCTTTTTCTTTCTTTTCTTTTTGCTTGTTTTCTTTTTTCTTCCATTTTTTTGTTGATTTTCTTCCAATTTTTCTTTTTTTTTCATCTTTTTTCTTCTTCCATTCTTCTTTCTTTCTTTATTTTCATTCTTCTTCTTCTTCTTCTTCTTATTATTATTATTATTATTATTATTATTATTATTATTATTATTATCATTATTATTATTATTATTATTATTATTATTATTATCATCAACACCATTACCTTTATAATAATTCTATATGGCGGTAATTACATGCATGCTAATGAGGTCTCTAATAATGTGGTCAAGTCGTTTTTATATCGTTATTTTGTTTGTCATTAATGTGTTGAAAAATTTGGACAGGAGGGGAGAGGGAGGGGGAGGGGGGGACCTGTCTTTTTTTTTTATCATTGTTAAATTTTTCTAATGACCCTTTTAATGACCTTGCTTTGTTATGCATTTTAATTAACTGTTTTTTTTTTGCTATGTTAATTTTGTGACGATAATTAAATGCAATGGCGAATCTTTTTTTTTTTTTACTTGTTTTAACTAATTGTGTGAAAATGACGCGTTCCTTTAAGGGTGATATAGAGAAAGGGAGGAGGGAGTATATGGAAAGGGAGGGAAAAAAGGGAGAAGGGAGGGGAGAGGAAAGGGAGGGAAAAGGGAGAGGAACTTAAATTATAGGAAAGATAAAAGAAGTAGAGGAGGACATATTGAAGAGGAAGGGAGAGAGAAAGGGAGAGTATGGAAAAGGGAGAGAGACAGGGGAAGGAAGGGAGGAAGAGGAACGAGAGAGAGGGAGAGTATGAAAAAGGGATAGAGACAGGGGAAGGAAGGGAGGAAGAGGGACGAGAGAGAGGGAGAGTATGAAAAAGGGAGAGAGGAGAAGAAAGGGAGGAAGAGGAACTAGAGAGAGGGAGAGAGGGAGAGTATCGGAAAGGGAGATAGACAGGGGAAGGAAGGGAGGGAGAGGAACGAGAGAGAGGGAGAGAGGGAGAGTATGGAAAAGGGAGAGAGACAGCGTAGGGAAGGGAGGGAGAAGTGTGATAAAAGGGAGAAGGGAGGGGAGAGAAAAGGCTGGAAAAAGGGAGAGGAACTTAAATTATAGGAAAGAGAAAAAAGTAGAGGATGCCAGATTGAAGAAGGAGAAAGGGAGAGAAAGGGAGAGTATGAAAAAGGGAGAGAGACAGGAGAAGGAAGGGAGAGACATGGACGAGAGGAGAAAAAAAGGAAGGGAAGAAAAGAAGGGAGCAGAAGAAAACAGACTGAAGAGGAAGGGAGAAAGTGGAGGAAGAGAAAGGGGAATTGGAGGGAAGGGAGGGAAAGGGAGGGGAAAGGGAGGGAAACAAGGAGGAAGGGAGAGAGAAGAAAGGATTTTAAACAACAACAGAGAAAAAAAAGGGAGGGACAGATTGGAGAGGGAGAGACAGAGAGAGGAGGGAGGGGAGAGGGAGGAAAGGGAGAGGGAGAGTATGGGAAAAAGGGAGGGATATAGGGGAAGGGGGGGTAGGAGGGGGGGGGAGGGGGGGTCACTAACGAATACTAACCAAGAGGGATGTAACAAGTTCTTGGGTCAAATCAGTGCTAAGAGGGTAAGGTCTCTCTCTCTCTCTCTCTCTCTCTCTCTCTCTCTCTCTCTCTCTCTCTCTCTCTCTCTCTCTCTCTCTCTCTCGTTTTTTTCGTTTTTTTTTCCTTCTATTAAAATTCTTCTTCTCTTTCTTCTTCTTTTTATTCTCTCTCTCTCTCTCTCTCTCTCTCTCTCTCTCTCTCTCTCTCTCTCTCTCTCTCTCTCTCTCTCTCTCTCTCTCTCTCTCTCTCTCTCGTTTTTTTTTTCGTTTTTTTTCCTTCCATTAAAATTCTTCTTCTCTTTCTTCTTCTTCTTTTTATTCATTCTCTCTCTCTCTCTCTCTCTCTCTCTCTCTCTCTCTCTCTCTCTCTCTCTCTCTCTCTCTCTCTCGTTTTTTTCGTTTTTTTCCCTTCCATTAAAATTCTTCTTCTCTTTCTTCTTCTTCTTTTCATTCTCTCTCTCTCTCTCTCTCTCTCTCTCTCTCTCTCTCTCTCTCTCTCTCTCTCTCTCTCTCATTTTAATTATCTCCCTCACACCTCTCATTACCTCGCCCATTAATTACTCCCTTCACCTGGCTGGCCCATTACTCTCCCTTTCTCTCCCTTATTCTCCCTTACCTTATTCTCCCTTACCTTCCTTTCCCTTTCCTTACCTTTTTATTGCCTTACCATTTCTTCCCTTCCCCTTCTCTCCATTCTTCTCCTCTTCTCTCCCTTCCTCTCTCCTCCCTTCCTTTACCTTATCTTTCCTTAATCTCCCTTCCCTTCCCTTACACTGGCTTCCTCCCTATCCATTGTTCTCCTTTCCTCCCTTTTCTTCTCTCCTCCCTTCCTTTATCTTACCTTTCCTTAATCTCCCTTCCCTTCCCTTACACTGGCTCCCTCCCTTCCTTTTCCTAATCTCCCTTTTCCATTCTATTCCTTTTCTTTTTTTCCTCCCTTTTTCCTTTCTCTGCCTTCTTCTCCCTTCCTTTTCTCTCCTTTAAACTCCCTCCTTTTACCCTCCCTTTCCTTTCCTTACCCTCCCTTACCTTTCCTTAGCTTCCCTTACTCTTCCTTTTCATCTCCCTTCCCTTAATCTCCCTTATACTCCCTCCTTTTACCCTCCCTTTTCTTTCCTTATCCTCCCTTACTCTCCCTTTTCCTTTCCATCCCTTACTCTTCCTTCCTCTCCCTTATGCTCCCTACTTTTACCC